>NC_088224.1:82654328-82954328 GCF_036934945.1 Oncorhynchus masou masou
ACACACACTTCAGCGCAGACACACACACACACACACACACACTTCAGCGCAGACACACACACTTCAGCGCAGACACACACACTTCAGCGCAGACACACACACTTCAGCGCAGACACACACACTTCAGCGCAGACACACACACACACACACACAGACACACTTCAGCGCAGACACACACACACACAGACACACTTCAGCGCAGACACACACACACACACTTCAGCGCAGACACACACACACACACTTCAGCGCAGACACACACACACACTTCAGCACAGACACACACACACACACACACACTTCAGCGCAGACACACACACACACTTCAGTGCAGACACACACACACACTTCAGCGCAGACACACACACTTCAGCGCAGACACACACACACACTTCAGCACAGACACACACACACACACTTCAGCGCAGACACACACACACACACACTTCAGCGCAGACACACACACACACACACACACACACACACACTTCAGCGCAGACACACACACACACACTTCAGCGCAGACACACACACACACACACACACTTCAGCGCAGACACACACACACACTTCAGCGCAGACACACACACACACTTCAGCGCAGACACACACACTTCAGCGCAGACACACACACACACTTCAGCACAGACACACACACACACACTTCAGCGCAGACACACACACACACACTTCAGAGCAGACACACACACACACACTTCAGCGCAGACACACACACACTTCAGCGCAGACACACACACACACACACACTTCAGCGCAGACACACACGTCAGCGCAGACACACACACGTCAGCGCAGACACACACACGTCAGCGCAGACACACACACACACACACTTCAGCGCAGACACACACACACACACACACACACACACACACTTCAGCGCAGACTCATACACACACACACACTTCAGCGCAGACACACACACACTTCAGCGCAGACACACACACACTTCAGCGCAGACACACACACTCTTCAGCGCAGACACACACACACACTCTTCAGCGCAGACACACACACACACACACTTCAGCGCAGACACACACACACACACTTCAGCGCAGACACACACACACACACACTTCAGCGCAGACACACACACACACACACTTCAGCGCAGACACACACACACACACACTTCAGCGCAGACACACACACACACACTTCAGCGCAGACACACACACACACACTTCAGCGCAGACACACACACACACACACTTCAGCGCAGACACACACACACACACACACTTCAGCGCAGACAGACACACACACACACACACTTCAGCGCAGACACACACACACACACTCCAGCGCAGACACACACACACACACACTTCAGCGCAGACACACACACACACACACTTCAGCGCAGACACACACACACACACACACTCTTCAGCGCAGACACACACACACACACTTCAGCGCAGACACACACACTTCAGCGCAGACACACACACACACACACTTCAGCGCAGACAGACACACACACACTTCAGCGCAGACAGACACACTTCAGCGCAGACACACACACACACACTTCAGCGCAGACACACACACACACACTTCAGCGCAGACACACACACACACACTTCAGCGCAGACACACACACGTCAGCGCAGACACACACACGTCAGCGCAGACACACACACGTCAGCGCAGACACACACACGTCAGCGCAGACACACACACACACACACGTCAGCGCAGACACACACACACACACTTCAGCGCAGACACACACACACACACTTCAGCGCAGACACACACACACACACTTCAGCGCAGACACACACACACACACACACACACTTCAGCGCAGACACACACACACACTTCAGCGCAGACACACACACACACACACACACTTCAGCGCAGACACACACACACACACACTTCAGCGCAGACACACACACACACACACACTTCAGCGCAGACACACACACACTTCAGCGCAGACACACACACTTCAGCGCAGACACACACACACACTTCAGCGCAGACACACACACACACTTCAGCGCAGACACACACACACACTTCAGCGCAGACACACACACACACACTTCAGCGCAGACACACACACACACTTCAGCGCAGACACACACACACACTTCAGCGCAGACACACACACACACACTTCAGCGCAGACACACACACACACTTCAGCGCAGACACACACACACACTTCAGCGCAGACACACACACACACACTTCAGCGCAGACACACACACACACACTTCAGCACAGACACACACACACACACACTTCAGCACAGACACACACACACACACTTCAGCGCAGACACACACACACTTCAGCGCAGACACACACACACACACACACTTCAGCGCAGACACACACACACACACACACACACTTCAGCGCAGACACACACACACTTCAGCGCAGACACACACACTTCAGCGCAGACACACACACACACACTTCAGCGCAGACACACACACACACACACACACACTCTTCAGCGCAGACACACACACACACACTTCAGCGCAGACACACACACTTCAGCGCAGACACACACACACACACACACACTTCAGCGCAGACAGACACACACACACTTCAGCGCAGACAGACAATCTTCAGCGCAGACACACACACACACACACACACGTCAGCGCAGACACACACACGTCAGCGCAGACACACACACACACACGTCAGCGCAGACACACACACACACACTTCAGCGCAGACACACACACACACACTTCAGCGCAGACACACACACACACTTCAGCGCAGACACACACACACACACTTCAGCGCAGACACACACACACTTCAGCGCAGACACACACACACACACTTCAGCGCAGACACACACACACACTTCAGCGCAGACACACACACACTTCAGCGCAGACACACACACACTTCAGCGCAGACACACACACACACACACTTCAGCGCAGACACACACACACACACACTTCAGCGCAGACACACACACACACACACGTCAGCGCAGACACACACACACACACGTCAGCGCAGACACACACACACTTCAGCGCAGACACACACACACTTCAGCGCAGACACACACACACACACCTTCAGCGCAGACACACACACACACACACACACACTTCAGCGCAGACACACACACACACTTCAGCGCAGACACACACACACACACACGTCAGCGCAGACACACACACACACACTTCAGCGCAGACACACACACACACACTTCAGCGCAGACACACACACACACACTTCAGCGCAGACACACACACACACACTTCAGCGCAGACACACACACACACACTTCAGCGCAGACACACACACACACACACTTCAGCGCAGACACACACACACACACACTTCAGCGCAGACACACACACACACACTTCAGCGCAGACACACACACACACACTTCAGCGCAGACACACACACACACACACTTCAGCGCAGACACACACACACACACTCAGCGCAGACACACACACACACACTTCAGCGCAGACACACACACACTTCAGCGCAGACACACACACACACACACACTTCAGCGCAGACACACACACACACACTTCAGCGCAGACACACACACACACACACTTCAGCGCAGACACACACACACACACACTTCAGCGCAGACACACACACACACACACTTCAGCGCAGACACACACACACACACACACTTCAGCGCAGACACACACACACACACACACACTTCAGCGCAGACACACACACACACACACACTTCAGCGCAGACACACACACACACACACACACACTTCAGCGCAGACACACACACACACACACTTCAGCGCAGACACACACACACACACACACACACACACACACTTCAGCGCAGACACACACACACACACACACTTCAGCGCAGACACACACACACACACACACTTCAGCGCAGACACACACACACTTCAGCGCAGACACACACACACACACACACACACACTTCAGCAGACATCTGTCCACATAGGAGTGAGTAAGTGGATGTGACATGGAAAGCGTGTGAAGAGATAACAACACCAGCTGGTGCCAGGTGTCAAAAGGCACCCAGAGTAAAAACAAGGTGAAATAGGCCTACCGCTCCACGGACAGCCCCCTCCCTCCCTTCCTACATCCGTCCCACAGCAGTTAAAACGGAAGGCTGAGGCTCGTGGCCAGGCGACTTGATCCGGCCACGGGATCTCCCTTGAAGGCCTGGCCAGACAGCAGCTGGCAGCAGGAACGGCTAAAGAGAGGAGATGACCCCTCTCCCCAGCTCCCCGGGAGAGCACAGGAGACATTGCCAGCCTGTCGACCCAGTCACACGGAGTCACCCCGTCTTGCATGTTCTCTTCCTTCCCCTGCTTCCATTACAGGGTTCACATAGGAGACATGTTGGCCTGTCCACCCACTCAGTCAGTCTGTATGCTCCCATTCACTGTTACAGTAACAAGAGTTTAACAGAGTTTAACAGGAGGGCACCAGGCATCTCAATGTCAATGCTTTGGTTTGCTGTGGTACAACTGTAGACGGAAGTCCATAACCAAGGTCACAAACTACAAAACAGCAACAATACAAAAACTGCATTAATTAGGGCCGATTTCAAGTTTTCATAAATCGGAAACCGGTATTTTTGGGCGCCGATTTATTTATTTATTTATTTTATTTTTATATAAATACCTTTATTTAACTAGTCCAACGCAATAACGACCTGCCTCTCTCATTGCACTCCACAAGGAGACTGCCTGTTACGTGAGTGCAGTAAGCCAAGGTAGGTTGCTAGCTAGCATTAAACTTATCTTTTAAAAAACATTCATAATCACTAGTGAACTACACATGGTTGATATTACTAGATATTATCTAGCGTGTCCTGTGTTGCATATAATCTGAGCATAGGAGCATACAAGTATCTAAATGAGCAGTGGTAGGCAGAAGCAGGCACGTAAACATTCATTCAAACAGCACTTTCGTGCATTTTACCAGCAGCTCTCACTGAGCTCGAGCTGTTTTGCAAGGAGGAATGGGAAAAAAATTCAGTCTCTCGATGTGAAAAACTGATAGAGACATACCCCAAGCGACTTAGAGCTGTAATCGCAGCAAAAGGTGGTGCTACAAAGTATTAACTTAAGGGGGCTGAATAAGTTTTATATACACACAGACAAAATGTCAGAGATGTTTTACTATCAGAGGGAGGGCATTACTAACCCCTGTTCCCTACTGACAGGATGTGATATACAACGTTTCTGTCTGGGGAGAGAGGGACGTCAAGAGGCATAACATGACTCTGTTCCAGGCTGCTCTCAGCTCTTGCTAGCAAGGCTATGGAACACACACAGCACACTCATGCAGAATCAATGACCTGGTAGCAAGTACATCAGATGGCTAGGTTGGTGGATCAGTAGACCTATATCACAGGAGGTTGGCTGGTGGACAAGCTTGTGGCAATGGCTGGAGTGGAATAAGTAGAATGGTATCAAACATGGTTTCCAGGTGTTTGATGCCATTCCATTAGCTCAGTTCTGGACATTATTATCAGCTGTTCTCCAGTCAGCAGCCTCCTGTGGTCTACGTCAAGTACGAGTCATCGATGAACAGGAGGATGTGAAAACAATCCATCTCCATCCTGTCATCAGAAAGCATGTATATAGTCAGTGCTCATGGCAGAAATTACAAGGCAAGAAACTAGTGTTCTACAAATGTTCATACCGTTTCTGTCCCATCCCGGGATACGGCGTTACCAGAAGTGCATACAAGAGGCACTATTTAAAATTTATATTACAAATAAGAAACAGTGACACACAATTATTTAGGCAACAGAGATCTTGATCCTGGAGGGGATTGAATCTCTGCTGTAAACAAGAAGCTTGATCTTGACAGCTAGAAAGTTAGCAAACCAAATGCATAGCTGAAGCTGGATATAATTTGACATATCTGAGATTTCTTATAGTTATACTTAACTTCTTGTTATAACCAGTGGCGCAGAAGTTTTTGTTTTTTTTAAAGGTATTGAAAATCAAGCCATCTGGATTTCTAAAATATCGTGGTTTACGGTTTATCACCCAAGCCTAGACTGCAGCATACAAAAGGGGAGGACAGCCAGGCAGTCTGTCTGCCAGGGGAAAGCGCTTGAGCCTCCTGGCAAAGGGGAAAGAGCTTCACCTTCCTGGCTTGTCCCCATGCCCTGGAATGGAGAATGACCCTGTTGGTCTCTATTCAACAGCCACACTACACCATGCTGCAAGACATACTTTCCGCTCCCCTGTCACGATACAGAAACACCCCACCAAAGCAGCTGTGCGGGGTACTATAATACTAGTGACCAGGACAGAAGCCAGAGAGAGAGGGCCACGGAAGGAGAGTTTAGGTAAACTTCCACTAGATCCCAAATGGGAGAAAACAGACTTCAGTTTCTCTCTCCGAGTCAAACCACAAGCATATGCTAGCTCAGATTTCAAAAGGCGTTTCTCTCCCCGAGTCAAACCACAAGCATATGCTAGCTCAGATTTCAAAAGGTGTTTGCGGAATAATCATAAAGAAAAATCATTTCCATTGACAGGTGACACGTTCCCCTTGTTATCAGCTGTAAGGCTTAGTTCAGAGGATGTTCATTGCTGTTCCATAGAGATCACTTCCACTCTGTGCGGACAGGATCTTTTGTCCTCACGTAATGACTGCACTAAAAGTTTTGACCCAAGGAAGAGTAGCCGTTAAATTGGGGATCCTAATAAATATTACATCTATAGAATGAGGAACTCAACTGATGGTCTCAGAACAGTTAAACCTACACCTTCTGTTTCCGTTGGATTATGGATTGGCCTTTCAACATGACAAACTTGAAAAAGCTGCTAATTCTTGACTAAATGGACACTGACTGTCCCCAAATTCCCACCACAACATCAAGCCACCACGACATCAAGTAGGAGACGTTTTATGAGAACAGCAAACCAATGATTAATCTGCTAATGAAGCAGGCCTAAGAGAGAACCTAGATCAGTACCAAAAACAACATAGCATGGAACACCAGCAGATAAATGAGGCTCCATTAGAATTCTAGAATGACATAATTCAGTCACTACTTCTATGGGCTTACATTGGCCTACTTCCTTCTGCTACAGTGGCTGAAGTGAAAGACAAACTCACTTCTTCTGTAGATCATGCAGGCTCTGCTCAGCCCTCTGTAGTCCATCCAGGTCCGTCATCATCTTCTTCATGTGGTCCTTGGAGTAACGGTTCTGGATGTAGGCGAACCAGCAGCCTCCAATGCCGATCACTATGGACACCACCAGCATGAAGTCCTTCAGGTGGTTATGTCTATTCACTGGGGAGAGAGAAAAGTGTTCGGTTAAATGGATACTTCAGGATTTTGGCAAAGAAGCCCTTGATTTACTTCCCCTAGCATTAGCGCAATGACTGGAAGTCTATGGTAACTGTTAGCATTGGCTCACGAAACTACCTCCAACTTCCTTCATACTGGATGCAGACAAACTCATGGAGACCATTTGATCTGACTCTGGTTAAGTAGATAAAGGGCTTCATTGCCTAAATGCATCCCTTTAAAGAAGAGCACACATTGTATGGAGGCAACGTTTTCAGATTCTCCCTTCATCCAGAGAACTCAATGGTGGTGAACTAATGATGTGAAAATGTGAAACTGAATGAATTCAAGTCATGATACTGTACTGTGGCGAGGTCTGTCCAATAGAAGTGTGTGATAGTAGTGTGTGTGGGGGGTGGTGGGGCACCAGGCCAAAATAACCAGATAAAAAGGCAGATTAACACACTATTTCAGTCTGCTAAAAGATGCTGAGGAACACGAAGACATGGGAGTTTACATTTACATAAGGCAACGAATCAAACCCCCAGCCCTGACAGCCACCGTCTCACCCTTCCTGTCCTCTGAGGGATTGACTCGGTCCGGGGTAGAGAGGTGTGAATGTCCTCTGTCTTAATGTTGCCATCCTAAGGAACCCAGAACAGCCCCATTCCTCAGTCACCGACAGCATGCCAGGAAGGCAGCAACTAACCCTCATGTAAAATTAGCCACAACGCCTTAGACACGATCCATCATCCTTAAAGCACAGAGAGACAAAGGATTACAATGCCCATTCTCCTAAAGCTGTGAGCCACCGTAGGGCCTGGAAAGGGATAAGATCTACGCAAACACAGCGCTTATTTCCTGGAGTGAGACAAAAGAGGACGTGGAGTGTCAGCTAAAGTCTGGGCCTGGCATCCCTCTCTATACAGGCTCAGAGGGAGTGCCAACTTACAAACAAGCCTTACACACTAAGCTCTCTGCTGGCTGTTACTGACATGGAACAAAGACCTCCCTCCGTCTCATAGAAAAACAACATCCCCCTGACACAAGGCTCCCTTTAATGTCACCGACATAGGGTAATGTTCTCATCATTAGGCAAGCAATATTTGCTTGCCCTCAGTCATGAATCAAGAGCTCTGTGTGGGCTCTTGTAGCCTTGCCTACACAATTCAGTACAAACACAGTTGGTCATTGACAGTGGAACTTGGCCGGATAGTGGTGAATGACAAGACTGGTGTCGGGCCAAAGATACAGCAACCAGGAAAACCATACGAGGGGGAACTTGCTGGGCTATACAGTTCTAGGGCAGGCGTCCCCAATTACAGTCAGCTGTGGGATTTGTTTCAGTGGATTATCGGAGGGCGGAACATAGTTATAAATCATTTGTACACTGTAAATGGACCGCAACAAACCCAAACAGATATGGTATTTGACAAAAACAGAATCATTTTAACGTTGACTACATTGGGATATCATCACATAAGCCTCTATTTAGGCGTGGGAATACTTGGGAACAGACTTCGTAAATTAAATATCACTTTGAGCTGATTTCATTTTGATTTTAAAGTTATGTCCAACAAACATTTGTTTGTTTTTTGATTTACTGAGAGAAATTGGAGGCAAAATAAAAATCATTTGTGGGAGAAAAAAAATCCCGCGGTTTGCCTATATGGGAACAATGCACTAGGGCTTCCTACAGTAGCAGTACAGCAGAGCTGTGTGTGTCTGTGATCTGACAGAGGAGAGATAGCAGGGTTCATAATATTATTAATGATCTAATATACACTACATGACCAAAAGTATGTGGACACCTGCTCGTCAAACATCTCATTCCAAAATCATGGGCATTAATATGGAGTTGGTCGCCACTTTTCTGTGAAGGCTTTCCACTATATGTTGGAATATCCATTCAGCCACAAGAGCAGTAGTGAGGTCCGGCACCGATGTTGGGCGATTAAGCCTGGCTCGCAGTCGGGGGTTCCAATTCATCCCAAAAGGTGGGGTTGAGGTCAGGGCTCTGTGCAGGCCAGTAAAGTTCTTCCACACCAATCTCAACAAACCATTTCTGTATGATCATCATTTTGTGCACAGGGGCACTTTCATGCTGAAACAGGACAGAGCCTTCCCCAAACTGTTGACACAAAGTTGGGAGCACAGAATTGTCTAGAATGTAATTGTATGCTGTAGCGTTAAGATTGCCCTTCACTGGAACTAAGGGTCGAATCCTGAACCATGAAAAACAGCACCAGACCATGACTCCCCATCCACCAAACTTGACTGTTAGCACTATGCATTCAGGCAGGTAGCGTTCTCCTGGCATCCGCCAAAAATGTAATGTAAGATATGTAAACATTATTAAAGTGGGAGGTTCTGGAGCGGGTACCTGAGACGGCGTTTTCCATCAACAACAAATGATGGAATATCTCGAATGTTGTCGCATCCCTCCAATAGAGTTCCAGACAATCTATGCCAAGGCACATTGAAGCTGTTCTGGTGGCTCATGGTGGCCCAACGCCCTATTAAGACACTGTTGGTGTTTCCTTTATTTTGGTAGTTACAGTGCCTTCAGAAAGTATTCAGACCCATTGACTTTTCCACATTTTGTTATGTTACAGCCTTATTCTAAAAAGGATTACATTTTATTTTTTCCTTCAACAATCTACACACAATACCCCATAGTGACAACACAAAAACAGGATTTTTGAAATATGACAATTACAATAATATTCAGACCCTTTACTCAGTACTTTACTCAGCACCTTTGGCAGAAATTAGCCTGGAGTCTTCTTGGGTGTGACACTACAAGCTTGGAACACCTGTATTTTGAATTTCTTCTTTGCAGATCCTCTCAAGCTGTCAGGTTGGCTGGGGAGCGTTGCTGCACAGCTATTTTCAGGTCTCTCCAGAGACGTTCGATCGGGTTCAAGTCCGGGCTCTGGCTGGACCACACAAGGACATTGAGAGACTTGTCTTGAAGCCACTCCTGTGTTGTCTTGGCTGTGTGCTTAGGGTTGTTGTCCTGTTGGAAGATGAACCTTTGCCCCTGTCTGAGGTCCTGAGCGATCTGGAGCATCAAGGATCACTTTGTACTTTCCTCTGTTTATCTTTCCCTCAATCCTGACTAGTCTTCCAGTCCCTGCCACTGAAAAGCATACCCAAAGCAATATGCTACCATCACCATGCTTCACCGTAGGGGTGGTGCCAGGTTTCCTCCAGACGTGACGCTTGGTTAAGGTCAAAGAGTTCAATCCTGGTTTCATCAGACCAGAGAATCTTGCTTCTCATGGTCTGAGAGACTTTAGGTGCTTTACGACAAACTCCAAGCGGGCTGTCATGAGACTTTACTGAGGAGTGGCTTCCATCTGGCCACTCTACCACAAAGGCCTGATTGGTGGAGTGCTGCAGAGATGGGAGAACCTTCCAGAAGGACTACCATCTCCACAGAGGAACTCCGGCGCTCTGTCAGAGTTACCATCGGGTTCTTGGTCAACTCCCTGACCAACACCCTTCTCCCCTGATTGCTCAGTTTGACCAGGCAGCCAACTCTAGGAACAGTCTTAGAAGTTCCAAACTTCTTCCATTTTAGAATGATGGAGGACACTGTGTTCTTAGGGACCTTCAATGCTGCAGACATCTTTTGGTACCCTTCCCCAGATCTGTGCTTCAACACAATCCTGTCTCGGAGCTCTATGGACAATTCCTTCAACCTCATGGCTTGGTTTTTGCTCTGAGGTGCAGTCAACTGTAGGACCTTATTGAGACAGGTGTGTGCCTTTCCAAATCATGTCCAATTAATTGAATTTACCACATGTGGACTCCAATCAAGTTGTAGAAACATTTCAATGATGATCAATGGAAACAGGATGCACCTGAGCTCAATTTCAAGTAGCATAGCAAAGGGTTTGAATACTTATTAGAATTTGATTTTACATTTTAATACATTTGCTAAAATGTATAAAAACCCGTTTTCACTTTGTCATTATAGGGTATTGTATGTAGATTGCGGAGGATTGTATTTATTTAATACATTTTAGAATAAGGCTGTACTGTAACAATGTGGAAAAAGTCAAGGGGACTGAATACTTTCCAAAGACACTGTGCATGTCGGTCTTTTCCTCCAACACATTCCATTAGCCTCTTATTTCTCTGAAAACAGGTTGTTGATTAGCAGGAATGTTGCCTAGAAAGTCCAAAGTGACATGTTTAACTGACCATTAGACTGGGAATGACTTGGCTCAAACCGGTCTTTAATTCTTCAGGTGAACACTCAGGTTGCATGTAATAAGTCGTAAACAGGGCTGGGTCCCCTTTGGTAAATGTGTCAGCCATTAAGACACGACAAAGAGTAATGTCCATTTCTGACGGGCCCTTTGTGAAAGCTGTCTTAAAATGCTGCTGCTGTGCAGACAGTCTGTCATGTCCAGACGACCCCCTCTCTTCCTCCAGCTGACACACTTCCCTAAACAAACACAATGACACATTCCAGACAGACTTCTAACTCACCCTTATCCTGATGCTGCTGCAACCTTCTTATAAAACAAGCCCAATTCTCCTTTATTTATCCCCCCCGTTCTCTAGTATGGAGAGCAGAGCAGACAGAACTTCAAGGCCAGAGGAAGCCCAAGGCGACATTAATATTCTGGTTTCCTTACATAACCTGATCACAGATTCTTGTTCTACAGCCAAAAATAAAAATTTCTTAGATTTTTCACAGACGTGAAAAGTGCCTGATGTGGTTTAAACATTGTTGTGGCTTAAACATTGTTGTGCACTTAAAAGAACACAATTTGATGCTCTATTTATAAAAAGTGTGATTTTGAGAGTGAGAACCACAAACGGAATTAGAATATTATAAGATTGTATAGAGCCACCACCACCACACTCTATACAATCTGTCTGTGGTGCAGCCCCAGAATGTGAGCCTTCAGGTTCTCCCTCTCTGGTACAATTCCCAGGAACCCCCTTGTCTGATGGTGACATTACATCAGCAGTTTCTCTCAAGCCCCAGCCCCACTGACAGGGTATGACCAACAGAATGCCATACATTTACAGAAGGAAAACCATGGGGAAAACAGGTGCATCTACAGGACCAACCACTGATACAGCAGGAGCCTCTGGGGACTAAAGATTCATGCTGCAACAGGCTGAAATATGTAACTGTGAGATACCCGTCAGGAACCTCGTCCTGTGTTTTTCCTGTTTAACCAGGCCCAGGGTTGCTGTGGGAATGACTGATCATGCTCCACATAAATACAACTGACATGTTCGATTTCCTATCAGATCCTTTAACTCCATAACTAGTAGGACTTAGTGCCAGGTTGGGACATGCACCTTGTTAACGCAAGTGTGCACCAGCAAGAGACCGTTGTTTGGTTAGCCATGTTCCTATTGCGCTCATGTGATTGCAGAATTTGCTAAACAAATGGCCACTGGATTGATGAAAATAATCATTCTGCCAGGTAGGCATTGGCTACTTTGTAGTTAACGTTTTATTGAGAAGGCTTCTGGGAAAGCCTTTCCATCTCTACTAGAAGGTTATCATTAGCATCATCACTAACTCCTACACTGTGTAGGCATACACGCGCATGTCACAGACAAAATGGGCATACCTGTGCTGTTTCAAAATGTTGCAGGAAAATACAAATCACCGATTCATTTTGTTAATATCTGATGAGGAACTTGGGAAAATGCAGGACTTTTCTAATAAGTTCCATACATTTAGTTGATTCCTACTACGTTCAGTACATTTAATAATTGTTCATTTAAATCTCTGTATTCCATGACTCCATTCGCAACACAGATTTTAGAGAGTTTGTGTGTTTGTCTCAGTGCGCCTGAGAGGTGTGATTTTATAGGGCCCTAGAGGTGTGGTGTGTTTGTCTCAGTGCGCCAGAGAGGTGTGTCTAGAATACAGAGTAGCTCAGCCTGAGCATCAACTCACCTCTTTTATAGTACTGCTCTCTCTGCTGAGGCTGGAACAGGCTGGCTTTTGGTATGGCACACAGAGCACCACAAATTATAGCCTTCCTAAAGAGGGCTTCACGTCCTTTACGTGAAAGCATGGTGGTTTCTGGCCTTAAAGTAGCCCCGGTGATACTCAGTTTGTTATTTATCAAAGGACATTGTAGCAGAATTGAAATGAGTCATACTGATTCACTGTATTCTGTGCTGCAGCAATAAGGCTGGCTTTTTGAGTTTTCTTGCTCTACCTTGTTATTTTGAGTATTACATTGTTATTGATTACCACATTGTTGGGTTTAGAGTTTGCAAGAAAGGCCTCTCACTGTATTTGAATGTGCATGTGACATTAAAACTAGAAACTTAATAAGAACGAGTATTTTCCAGCACTGCTGCTGCTTGAGACTAATGAACACAGTTTGGAGTTGTGGTTTTTTAACCAATTGTCTCCAGCTGGAGAGAAACAGAGCAGACACTATTCTTCCTCTTATCATTACATTCACAAACAGTTGCTTCAGAATGCAATAGAAATTATCCTTTATCGGTCTGGTTGAAAGAAACACACTAACACTAATAGGTCACGTAATAGTAAAAAATAATAATCCACTTACTGAGTGGGGCGCCGAACAGCACAGTGTCCAAGGCCTTGAGCTGCAGCTTCTGAACATGGCTTCGATCCAGCATTTTCAGAATGGACACCGTCAGAGTGGCATTCTTCACAGCCAGCCTGAGGGAACAGACAGATTGAGAATATCCAGTGCAGTCACAGTAACATTGAGGAAGAGAGCGAGAATAGGACGGTTAGTATGAAGGATGCTATGGATTCATTTACCTGGGCATGACAGTGCCGTTGAAGTGCATCTTGCGGAAGGCGTCCACATACTGCGGCAGCTCCACGTAGATGAGCCAATTCTCCACATCGTCCACTGTCCAGTTGCACACTGCAATACAAAAACATGATATTACCTCTCTGACTGTTTCAGATGAGCCTCAGTAATCTCCATCACTGGTTGTACGCCAACTTTGAGCCAATGCCGACCCACACACAGAGAACATCTGTGATTCTGCTTTATATATCTTAGGAGTGTCGCCGTGAGACGAGTGTAGCCAAAAATCCCTTAGAGGAATCCTCTATCATAACACACTGTTAAATGTAGCTACACACGTTAGCCATCTCTTAATAAAAGACAGGGTTGGGGAAACAGGACTGGCAGGGAGTCAGCAGCAGTGTGGTGTGGGCACAGGCTGCCTAGTCGACTGGGTGGGTTAATGTGCTGCTGGGTGGATTAATGTGCTGCTGCCTAGCTAGCTAGCTGGTTGGGTTTATTAAAGATTTATTCTATACACCGTTTGACATGTTTCTACGGACTGTAACGGATCTAGTGATCGCATGTCATGAATTTGGATTACCGGGCTAAACGCAAGTACAAAAAGGAGGTATTTGGACATAAATGGACTTAATCTAACAAAAACATTTATTGTGGAACTGGGATTCCTGGGAGTGCATTTTGATGATCATCAAAGTTAAGTGAATATTTATAATGCTATTTTTATATGATTATTGCATGGTGTGCTTTTTCGGTAAAGCTTTTTGGAAATCTGACACAGCGGTTGCAATAAGGAGAAGTGCATCTATAATTCCATGCATAATAGTTGTATCTTTCAGCAATGTTTATTATGAGCATTTCTGTTAATTGATGTGGCTCTCTGCAAAAATCACTGGATGTTTTGGAACTACTGAACATAATGTGCTAATGTATACTGACATTTTTTTATATAAATATGAACTTTATCAAACATACATGTATTGTGTAACATGAAGTCCTATGAGTGTCATCTGATGATCTTCATCAAAGGTTAGTGATTAATTTTCTCTCCATTTCTGCTTTTTGTGACTCCTCTCTTTGGCTGGAAAAATGCTATATTTTTCTGTGACTAGGTGCAGACCTAACAATTTTTGTGCTTTCGTCGTAAAGCCTTTTTGAAAATCGGACACTGTGGTGGGATTGACAAGAAGTAGATCATTAAAATGGTGTAAAATACTTGTATGTTTGGGGAATTTTAATTATGGGTTTTCTGTTTTGAATTTGGCGCCCTGCACTTTCACTGGCTGTCATATCGATCCCTTCAGCAGGATCTCAGCCCAAAGAGGTTTTAATGTGTTTCTGCCTAGCTAGCTGGGTGGGTTAAAGTGGTGCTGCCTAGCTAGCTATCTGGGTGGGTTAATATGTGTTGCTGCCTAGCTAGCTATCTGGGTGGGTTAAAGTGGTGCTGCCTAGCTAGCTATCTGGGTGGGTTAATGTGTTGCTGCCTAGCTAGCTATCTGGGTGGGTTAATGTGTTGCTGCCTAGCTAGCTATCTGGGTGGGTTAATATGTGTTGCTGCCTAGCTAGCTGGGTGGATTAATGTGTTGCTGCCTAGCTAGCTGGGTGGATTAATGTGTTGCTGCCTAGCTAGCTGGGTGGATTAATGTGCTGCTGCCTAGCTAGCTGGGTGGATTAATGTGCTGCTGCCTAGCTAGCTGGGTGGATTAATGTGCTGCTGCCTAGCTAGCTAGCTGGGTTAATGTGCTACTGCATGCTGCTGGCCTGAGCACAGAGTTTTCTGGCTCCCAACCTCCGCTCTGAGCCCCGACAGGAAGCTGCAATGCAGAGAGACTGAGACACAACCAAAAAGGGGATGGGGGGGTGAAAGAGATTTGGAGAAACAGGGGAAAGAGCAGCGAGGTAGGGAGAGGGAAGGGTTGAAGGAGATTAAGAGAGCGGGAGGAAGGAGAGGTGAGGGACAAAGAGAAGAGAAAAAGAGGAGAATGTAGATGTGAAAAGCCATGAACGGTATATGATAAACGTGACAGAGTACTGCCAGCAGGACAAGGAGGCGTAGGTGGTACGTCAGTGTGGATGGTTGCTATCTGTGTGTGTATGTTATGATGACAGGGCCACTGATCACCCTCTGCCAGGATGCTTGAGCTGCTAAGTGGGCTGCACTTTACTTGACAATACTGACATACCAGCTAATACGTTTGACTGCTGTAGCTGGGATGGTTGGGCAGCAAGAACTCTCCCTTACCTACAGTCACCACACAAAACATCAAGCATTCAATCTAATTACTGAAGATAAAAATGTAAATACAGTGCAGTACTCTAAAACAGACAAAGCACAGGGAGTCTAGCTAACACGGTGTCAGTCAGCAGTGAGACATCAAACAAGGTGGGCTGGACCGGCTGAGCTCTGAGAAGAGAACACAGTGTGCCGAATGAGATTCATCGTCTGAGACTCTCATATGCAAACGGATGCACTGAGTCGGGCAGCATGCCTGGAGGGGAGGCTTGTTTGTGCTGCTAGCCTGAAAAGAGCAGAGAGAGTGGGGGGCTGAGGCAACACTACGGTGTTAGTTCCAGCACCTTCAGAACCCTTCCAAGTATTCCACAGGTCTTCCACACTGATGAACTGGTCGTCTCCGTGGAAACTGTTGTGCTTGGCTTTGGGATCGTGGTAGTTCAGGTCCTCCCTTAGGAACTGGAGATCACATAGGGGGGAGAGAAGAGAAGAGAGGTGTCAATCAAATCAGCCAGAAGGATTATGTGGCCTGTCACTTATAGGATGATGTCAGAGCAGAGGGATCAAACCTTTTCATCCAGGCTGAGGTAGACTTAGGAGACTGCAAAATGTTAGCTTGCTCAGAGATTAACCAACAGAGAAGCTAGCCTTGTGCGTCCCTGTGCCTGCAGTGTGCATCCGGCCTTGTAACATTATCACAGAATTCATGACAAGCAGTGGAGGAGGATGTGTGGAACAGCCAGGAACCCCATGCTTTACTCACACTGTGAGAAGGGGCTAGAAAACACATGGCCTTTTATGACAATGTCAATTAAGATTGAGACATTGTCTTAATAGGTGAATGTCAATAAAGATCTATAGGTTTGAGCATGCACATGTCATTTTCCACTGAAGCTTTACTGGCCTGAAAACCTGTGATTAAAGTACAAACCTATAACTCCATTGCTGACAGATGTGGACGCATCATTTGATGAGGAGGAACACAAAACAGGAAATCAGGTGTTCCTCTTTCTACTCTAAACACTCACCCAATATTCCAATGTAATGAGCCTACTGTAAGTAATACCGGACACATTGAATGTCTCCAGTTCTCTTGAGCAACAGCATAGCAGTGCAGCGACGGGGCTTCGCTGACATTATGCTTCATCCATCTCTAGCCAGCCCCCGTGCTGTTATCATACCGTTTCTTTGACAATGTAGCCAAATAGCTGATGTTTTAAACATCCTAGTATGGTGTGTCCAACATGTGTTTTTTTAGTTGCGTCATGATGTTACAATTATCTTATCTTGTTTTGTTTTTACTGTAGTTCTGTCCTTGAGCTGTTCTTGTCTATTAATGTTCTGTATTATGTCATGTGTGGACCCTGCTTTCGCAACAGCTAATAGAGATCCTAATAAAATACCAAAACATGATCATAAAAACCTATTATTTCTTTAAGAAGTGCCCAGGCATCAGAGCTGCTTTGGTCCGAACGCTCCACGTGTTTTGTTCAGCCTTCCAGTGTTGGCTCTGAGCCAGTACTGGTAACAGAGATATGTGCTTAATTCACAGGCTGGCTGCTTCAGGGATCATCAACCAGAGCCAGTGTCTACTTCTCTAAAACTGCTCAGCCCCTGCAGAAGAAGCTGCAGAGGGAGAGACCTCTGGCTGCCGTACCGGCTTCTCCCAGCCTGCCCTACTACTGGTTGCAGTGCAAGAGAGAAGCCTGCTACGGGACGGTAGAGGAGGGCAGGCCACATTGGTCTCATTTTAGCAGCTCTGACTGCAGACATTTTCTTCAATGTTTTTTTGATCAACCTTTATTTAACTAGGCAAGTCAGTTAAGAACATATTCTTATTTACAATGACGACCTACACCGTCAAACCTGGATAGAGCTGAGCCAATTGTGCGCAACCCTATGGGACTCCAAATCAAATCAAATTTTATTTGTCACATACACATGGTTAGCAGATGTTAATGTGAGTGTAGCGAAATGCTTGTGCTTCTAGTTCCAACAATGCAGTAATAACCAACAAGTAATCTAACTAACAATTCCTAAACTACTGTCTTATACACAGTGTAAGGGGATAAAGAATATGTACATAAGGATATATGAATGAGTGATGGTACAGAGCAGCATAGGCAAGATACAGTAGATGGTATCGAGTACAGTATATACATATGAAATGAGTATGTAAACAAAGTGGCATAGTTAAAGTGGCTAGTGATACATGTATTACATAAGGATGCAGTCGATGATATAGAGTACAGTATATACGTATGCATATGAGATGAACAATGTAGGGTAAGTAACATTATATAAGGTAGCATTGTTTAAAGTGGCTAGTGATATATTTACATCATTTCCCATCACTTCCCATTATTAAAGTGGCTGGAGTTGAGTCAGTGTCAGTGTGTTGGCAGCAGCCACTCAATGTTAGTGGTGGCTGTTTAACAGTCTGATGGCCTTGAGATAGAAGCTGTTTTTCAGTCTCTCGGTCCCAGCTTTGATGCACCTGTACTGACCTCGCCTTCTGGATGATAGCGGGGTGAACAGGCAGTGGCTCGGGTGGTTGATGTCCTTGATGATCTTTATGGCCTTCCTGTAACATCGGGTGGTGTAGGTGTCCTGGAGGGCAGGTAGTTTGCCCCCGGTGAAGCGTTGTGCAGACCTCACTACCCTCTGGAGAGCCTTACGGTTGAGGGCGGAGCAGTTGCCGTACCAGGCGGTGATACAGCCCGCCAGGATGCTCTCGATTGTGCATCTGTAGAAGTTTGTGAGTGCTTTTGGTGACAAGCCAAATTTTTTCAGCCTCCTGAGGTTGAAGAGGCGCTGCTGCGCCTTCTTCACGATGCTGTCTGTGTGAGTGGACCAATTCAGTTTGTCTGTGATGTGTATGCCGAGGAACTTATAACTTGCTACTCTCTCCACTACTGTTCCATCGATGTGGATAGGGGGGTGTTCCCTCTGCTGTTTCCTGAAGTCTACAATCATCTCCTTAGTTTTGTTGACGTTGAGTGTGAGGTTATTTTCCTGACACCACACTCCGAGGGCCCTCACCTCCTCCCTGTAGGCCGTCTCGTCGTTGTTGGTAATCAAGCCTACCACTGTTGTGTCGTCCGCAAACTTGATGATTGAGTTGGAGGCGTGCGTGGCCACACAGTCGTGGGTGAACAGGGAGTACAGGAGAGGGCTCAGAACGCACCCTTGTGGGGCCCCAGTGTTGAGGATCAGCGGGGAGGAGATGTTGTTACCTACCCTCACCACCTGGGGGCGGCCCGTCAGGAAGTCCAGTACCCAGTTGCACAGGGCGGGGTCGAGACCCAGGGTCTCGAGCTTGATGACGAGCTTGGAGGGTACTATGGTGTTGAATGCCGAGCTGTAGTCGATGAAGAGCATTCTCACATAGGTATTCCTCTTGTCCAGATGGGTTAGGGCAGTGTGCAGTGTGGTTGAGATTGCATCGTCTGTGGACCTATTTGAGCGGTAAGCAAATTGGAGTGGGTCTAGGGTGTCAGGTAGGGTGGAGGTGATATGGTCCTTGACTAGTCTCTCAAAGCACTTCATGATGACGGAAGTGAGTGCTACGGGGCGGTAGTCGTTTAGTTCAGTTACCTTAGCTTTCTTGGGAACAGGAACAATGGTGGCCCTCTTGAAGCATGTGGGAACAGCAGACTGGTATAGGGATTGATTGAATATGTCCGTAAACACACCTGCCAGCTGGTCTGCGCATGCTCTGAGGGCGCGGCTGGGGATGCCGTCTGGTCCTGCAGCCTTGCGAGGGTTAACACGTTTAAATGTTTTACTCACCTCGGCTGCAGTGAAGGAGAGACCGCATTTTTCCGTTGCAGGCAGTGTCAGTGGCACTGTATTGACCTCAAAGCGGGCAAAAAAGTTATTTAGTCTCCCTGGGAGCAAGACATCCTGGTCCGTGACTGGGCTGGGTTTCTTCCTGTAGTCCGTGATTGACTGTAGACCCTGCCACATGCCTCGTGTCTGAGCCGTTGAATTGGGATTCTACTTTGTCTCTGTACTGACGCTTAGCTTGTTTGATAGCCTTACGGAGGGAATAGCTGCATTGTTTGTATTCAGTCATGTTACCAGACACCTTGCCCTGATTGAAAGCAGTGGTTCGCGCTTTCAGTTTCACGCGAATGCTGCCATCAATCCAAGGTTTCTGGTTAGGGAATGTTTTAATCGTTGCTATGGGAACGACATCTTCAACGCACGTTCTAATGAACTCGCACACCGAATCAGCGTATTCGTCAATGTTGTTATTTGGCGCAATACGAAACATGTCCCAGTCCACGTGATGGAAGCAGTCTTGGAGTGTGGAGTCAGCTTGGTCGGACCAGCGTTGGACAGACCTCAGCGTGGGAGCTTCTTTTTTTAGCTTTTGTCTGTAGGCAGGTATCAGCAAAATGGAGTCGTGGTCAGCTTTTCCGAAAGGGGGCGGGGCAGGGCCTTATATGCGTCGCGGAAGTTAGAGTAACAGTGATCCAAGGTTTTTCCACCCCTGGTTGCGCAATCGATATGCTGATAAAATTTAGGGAGTCTTGTTTTCAGATTAGCCTTGTTAAAATCCCCAACAACGATGAATGCAGCCTCCGGATAAATGGTTTCCAGTTTGCAAAGAGTTAAATAAAGTTCGTTCAGAGCCATCGATGTGTCTGCTTGGGGGGGATATATACGGCTGTGATTATAATCGAAGAGAATTCTCTTGGTAGATAATGCGGTCTACATTTGATTGTGAGGAATTCTAAATCAGGTGAACAGAAGGATTTGAGTTCCTGTATGTTTCTTTCATCGCACAGTCTCCCAATCACGGCCGGTTGTGACACAGCCTGGATTCGAACCAGGGTGTCTGTAGTGACACCTCTAGAACTGAGATGCAGTGCCTTAGACCGCTCCGCCTCTTGGGAGCCCAATGCCTGGCCAGGAAGAGCACAAATCCACCACTTACTTCAATAGCAAAATAAAGGCCATTACCAGGCAGCCATTAACTAATCTCATTATCTTGGGAAGGAGTCCCTGCTGGTGGATGACAGGGGATTAGAGTTGCTCACCCTGTCAGTCTGACACATCACATTGAGAAGGGAACCTGGTAGTATTACTCACCCTGTCAGTCTGACACATCACATTGAGAAGGGAACCTGGTAGTATTACTCACCCTGTCAGTCTGACATCACATTGAGAAGGGAACCTGGTAGTATTACTCACCCTGTCAGTCTGACACATCACATTGAGAAGGGAACCTGGTAATATTACTCACCCCGTCCGTCTCTGACACGTCCACATTGCCATTAGCATCATCATCCATCTGCTTGTGGATACTGCGGATCGCCTCGAAACTGAGGATGCTATTCTCATCGTGGCACCGAGGCTCGTCGATGCGACAGAGTTCTGAGGGAGAAAAGACAAGTTCAACCTGAGTCAGAGCTCGGACTGACGTTTGACAGCAGTTGTACAGGGCTCCCAACAACACCTGATATTTTCTCAATCATAGTAGGCTTGGGCGGTAACCAGTTTGGGGTGCCCTAAAACTATGCCACTGCTTATAAAAACTGTAAGTTTACTATCCAAGATGTGCCAAATGAATTATCTCCAACTCAGGGCTCCAGCTATGCATTTGGTTTGCTGGTTTGCTAACTTGCTAGCTAAGCCCTAGCGTTCAAATCAAGCTTCTTGGTTACAGCAGAGACGATCAAGATCCCTGCTGCCTAAATTGTGTGCGTCAAAACAAAAATACATAGTTATTTTGGGGGGGGGGATAAGCAGTGCCCCATGTGTACTGCCGGTAATGCCGGTAATACCGTTTCCCCAGGATGGTACGGGAACGGTTTGAAGATATGAACATCTGGATAGAGCCCAACCCTACATCATACAGAAGGACTCGTGGCTATCGACCTGTAACACACCACAGCTTATGGGTAGGTCAACAGCCAAAACTCTGTCCACCTTGAAACCATCCCCAGCCATTTGTTCAAATCCCCATAGTAACCCGGGAGCGTTGCTGCTCACAGCAGAAAAGCATAGGGATGCTAAATTTAGCTGAGCGTTAACTAAACCTAGCAAGAGGCTATTTATAACCAGGCTGTGTCCAGCTGTATGGTTACATTGGAGAATGGTGGGGAGGGTCGGAGTTTGCTTTCTTTTCAACAGTGTAAGCAGAGTGTTGCCTACACGCAATGTGACAAGGGTGCTGATATGTCATCAATCCCAGTGCAACATGTGTGTAGGGAAGTAGAGTTCTCGTGAGGGAAAAGGCAATGACCAGGGGGAACTATGAGGGCAAAACATACAAATCATGATTTACTAGGCTGACGTCATTTTCCTTTCCATAGCCTACTAGAAGGCCTATTAAACTAAGTGTCCTTTAATATAGAGCACATGGAAAAATTCTATACAAATTTGATTCTATACATGACTTGTGAAAGTGCAAAAAATGTCCCTCGTCATGTTTTTCCGACTACTAGAAAGATTTTTACGCACTTAACCTCAACATTTCTTCAAGTTTTAAACCTCATTCTAAAGGACAAGTTATGTTTTTGCTTTGAGAAATAATAATCTTCAGAAATAACTCATGTGAATAGTGATTTAGTCCGTCCCTCATTAAAGGTCAACCATGTAACTTGAACTGAACTCTTGTTTTAATATGGTGAAACAAGGCCTATTCCTTTTTAAATTATTTTTCAAAAGAAACAATGAACATCTAATAGACAAATAACAGTGTTATTTGAACTGGTTCTACTCTTTCTCCATTTTCTGGTGGAAAACAACTTGTAGAGCATGACACATAAACCATGTTACCAAAAACAAGTCAGTTGTTTGAATGTTGTATAAAATGGTGTTACATGCTGGGAGTATCTCTGGGTGTAGTCATGGTTATGAAACTGTTGTGTTGCATCTAAGCCTGCCTGGCCTGCAGTCCCCCCCCCCCTCTCCTGCGGGATTAAAACCCCTCAGCAGATCACAGATAAGGCCTTGCTTCAAGTCACAGGAAAGCCCTGTTTGGCCTGAGCTGCTGTCTGCAGACATTCTGGGCTGTGTGCTTACCAGATAGATCAAAGCTAAGAGTCTGCTAAATATTCCTGCTTGTATGACTGTGGGTTATCCTGCCCAGAAACCAGCCCAAAACAGAAATGAAATAGAGCATGGCCTAGATTAGTACAATGTCTTCAGTTCTCACTAAAAAACGTGATATCAGGTTGATTCCTGTGTGGTGCAATCTATCATGAGGAAGCACACAACAAGTGTGCATGTGTGTGTTTATTTCCAGCTTGCTCTCCCATTTGCTGCACAAGGCAACTCGTAGTATTACAATACTAGGCATTGGGCAAGACCTACCCCGATTGGCCCATGCAGAGTGCAACTTATAGGCATGAATCAGCACAGCACAAGGCAGGCAGGGGCTTCTCTGGCATGAAATACTGCTGCAGATTTATTTATGACAAAGACTTAATTAAGGCAGCAAGGGCTGAACAGAAAATGGCAACAAAGCCAGAAAAGTGAAGCTGTGGAATTGCACTCTATCAAGCAGCCAAGCTGTAGGCAACTACGGAAAATGTGTCAATTGTTAAACTTGTTTGGAACCACAAAAGTCACCATACCCGACCAGTCAAGATCTAGAGCCAGTCAGCCAGAGGCCATGACAGTTGGCCATTGTGGAATCAATTCTATAATACTCAGGCATATCAACAACAACCACCACCACCACCACCACCACAGCTGACACATCCTCACCTAAAGACTCATACATTCCCCATTGTGTATGTGCCTGTTCATGTTTATTTGTTAAAGTGCCCAGTTTTGCAGTCATTTTTCACATCCTGCCAGTCAAACGCATATTCTGCTACAGTTGTGTGTAATGTGGGGAATGTGTCAAGTCAGGATTGGCTAAAAAGATAATTGTAGCCACTCCCACCTATTTAAGTTGATTGAATACAGGTATATGTGGTTATGAGAGGCAGTGAGAGTAGTTGAACGCAAGAATAGAGAACATGTTATGCTCTTCCCTTTTCATCCTGATTTTAACCATGGATGTATACAACAATCTATTTTTCAAATAAATGCTCAATTTTGGAGTAAAACTGTTCCTGACTTCAAGAAGCCTTTCTGTGCAGGAGGGAACGGCCAACTTGGTTACACACCCTCCCACTCTACTGGGAACTCCAACAAGAAAAGACATCATGAATAAAAGTGTATGTAGGCTACAACCAGCTGCTAATCCATCAACTGATGTTCTGTCAGGTTGTCCATAGCTGCTTGTTAAGACATGTTAACATTCTGACTGTAAATCCTTCTCTTCAACACATACAGGCAGCAGCATATGCCACAAAAATGTGCCACTGCACTGCAGCAGAAAGTGGGGTGGAGCATTTCTGATCAAAAGCAGTATTTCCTCTGCAATAACGAGGCTCTACAGCTGCAATGGAAGGCAGCGAATCTCAAACATCTATAGTGGCAGCTTGACTCTAAAGTCACACCCCTATTGGTCCCCAATCCAGGTGCAATGAGTAACCTATCTGAGCAATCTTGTGCCAGCATACAGCCTTTAGCAAACCGAGTAACCGAAGCTAATAGACCTACTACCTAGACAATAACAATGCAGCTCTAAATGAAAGCCTCCTGGCTAATATAGCTCCAGATAACCAAATAACAAACCCTTTTCAGGTCAACCTGTTCTTCAATTCAACAATCTAACAGCATAAATCCTGCTGGGGACTCCAAATCAACCCACGCAAGTCAGTGTGCTGGACACAGCGAGCCTACGAGATAAAAGGTTAAGTCTAAAACCCAAGGGTGTGGTGGTGCTGGTTGAAAAGTAACTTTTGGGGCTGTTCTCTGTGCATTTGAAAATACCAGTGTCTACATTCCAGAACTGCAGCCCAGGACTTCAGCAAACACTTCTATATTGAAAAAATAATGATTTTTATCATCACCTGCAGCTCTCACACACACACACTCTTCCTCATTTGGTTAGCAAACAAGATGGATATTACATATTTACATACGAGACTACCTTTTCAAAGAGGTTTAAGTTATCTAACCCTGTGTTTTCGCTTGTAGAAGACTAAACACACACTTGCCCTCTGCACCACTCCACTTCACTGGTGTAATGACTGCTTCCATCCTGACTCCAGGATGCCCAACCAGGATTACTGTAGCTGGCAGTAGTCTGCAGTAGTCAACCCTCTCCAGGCCCAGAGTCTCTTCATCACACAAATGCCACAAGCTAGTTAAACTGTTTCTGAGCACAGACAATAGCCTATACATTATATATGTGGGTAGCTAGGCCACATTCACTCAATGTCTCACCACCAACAGGTCCAGCAGACCACTACAACAGTCTTCAATGTTTTACCACAAATACAATCTTTATTGGAGATGGGTGACTGATAGCCAACATGTATCACCTCATGACTGGGCCTGTCCAATTCAGCTGAAGCCTTTACACAGTCTGGCCTCATTGCATGACGTCAAATCAAAAAACCTCTCAAGTAGAGGCACAATTACTGTAAGTGGTATAGAATAGGCTAACTTTCATGGCAGAGAGTAGTCTTTTAAGCTATTGTTATTCATTTCTAAATGACTCCATTTTTTAAGAATAGGCCTACAATAGTTAGGGGCCCCTTGGACAGGAAGCATAGCACTACATGATAAACTACAAATGCCACAAGTTCAACATCAACACTGTTCATGTGCAATCATAGGAGCCCTGTATAAACAGTGCTGATAAAATGATGGGCAGGCACCCAGTTCACCCACAGCTGTATAAATATGATATGACTTATTATACATACCCACCCTAACTGGAACAAGAGGAGACTGGTCTCAAACTAACAATGAATAGGCCAGGTCTAGCATACTACTGTAGCCGACGTGAGGCTTAGACACCTATGATGTTCCTTATATTTTGTTCCTTACATTTTGTTCCTTACAAGTCCCAAACATCTTCAGTGTCACAATGTTTAGTTTACATAACTTATGACAATAGTGTCACACATTCCGTTTTGGAATTATATTGAATGCTGTGGCAAAACTAGTGACGATAAGTAAAAATACATTTTGACTGACTTGTCAAATAGACAAGAAAAAAAACACTACCAAGATACCAGACTCCCTGACTTGACTGTGTGCCATGATCACCCGAGGACAGAGCTTAATGGAGAATGCACACCCTAACTATTCTCAGCATGGCTGCATTTAGAGCTGGCACAATTTCTATATTCAAAAAAACTGGCACTGGAGATTCTAGTGCACTGATAATGCAACAAAAGTTTACAAGTGACCAATTTTGTGTATGGAGTATTGTATGAACACACACTTGCAGGCGTGTCATAATGTTTGGACATTTCTCAATGATATTTACATACCTGACACACCATTATCAATATGATGGTGGTCTGAGCTGGCTTGGACCCTCCAACTTTCGCTCAGGAGGCATAAGCATACAATCCACAAGGTCAACGATTTGTTGAAATCCATAATGGAGGAGGTTTGCTTTGGAAGAGGGTGGAGAAGAAATGTTTTAGTGACATCTCACATGAATGTATAACGTTAGATACTGTACTAGCCTAGTGATTAAACTATGACTGAACTTCAGATTTCAAACCAATGACTTAAATTATTATTACAATCTAAAATAACTAACAAAA
The DNA here is from genome assembly GCF_036934945.1 of Oncorhynchus masou masou. Classification (NCBI taxonomy): domain Eukaryota; kingdom Metazoa; phylum Chordata; class Actinopteri; order Salmoniformes; family Salmonidae; genus Oncorhynchus; species Oncorhynchus masou. The sequence goes on from NC_088224.1 coordinate 82,681,317, forward strand.
AATTGTAAAATAAGATCTCATCGGAAACTTTACAAGCAAACTATCATCGGACAAGGAGGATTGGTAGCCCATATCTGGGACATTAACTTGGCTAGTTACTCAGTATAGAAGTCACATAGGCAGGTAGAGCCTGTACTACAGCCCCTAACAAAAATCAGTGGTTGACTCATGCTTAACATTATCATGACCATAATACTACTAGCAAACAATTAACATGTTTAGCTATTTCAATAAAAGCATTACAAGACAATATTAGCTGGATATGGTTCACAAGCAATCATAGCTAACGCGTTAACAGCTAATTAACAATAACAAATGGCTGGCTAACCAACCTTATCAAAACATAAGTGAGTTTGACAGCCAGGCCTGAATAGCGTTCATAATCGGGTCAGTTGTTCCATGATTTTCTAGGTAGGCATGAAATTGTAGTTTACCTTTCAATACTTTTGCATTTGATGCTCTTATTACAACTCTCGTGGTTACAGTAGAATCAAAGGCACGTCATCAATCGTAGGTCCAAACTGCAAAGAGAAACCCCTCTGTACTCCATGAATAAAGAACTAAATTAGCTGGCTAGCTGCATATGACAAATGATTTTCCGCTCTGTTTAGCCCGCTAATAGCAATCCAAGGCAAGGGCCGAGGAGGTCGAATAACACAGACACTAGGATAAAGATAACTAAGTAACGTAATGGTCTTCCCGTCTTCAGCTAGCTCACCAACCCACTAGTACAGCAGACTTCAGATCATTGTCAGCAGCTAATCATAGCACACGAGCTATACACAATGACAGACCGCGAGCCAAGCCGCCCTCTTACGTCAATTTACTGGATAAAATACACTCGAGTAAAGAAAAAAGTACTTATGATTGATTCAAACACAGAGCGATTGTCATCCACGAACTACATGTCTGCTACAGCTGGTTTCCCCCCCCCGCCCCACACTCAAAAAAGCTTAAACTCCTGGCTTTGGAGCTGACTCGTTCAATTCTCTGGACTTGGTTGCTTCACCTGTGAATCAAGTAATTTTGGTGAATCACTTCCTGTCACGTGTTTTTAGTAATCCTTCACAATAAGAGTTCTGCCCTGTCAATGGTGTAATCGAATTGTGAAGGTAGAAATATACATTTATATATATATATACACAATATACAATTTACATTGACACCCCTTTTTACTTATGTAATGCATATATATATATATATATATATATATATATATATATATATATATATATATATATATATATATATATATATATATATATATATTACAGTAAGGACTGCTGCCTATGCTGTCCACTTCTTCAATCTGATTGTGACATTATACTTCCACCTAAAGGTGTGTGGATGTAGGCTATTACAACATGTGGCTCATCGACTCACCAGTTCCACACAACTAAGCTCAAGCATGCCACCTTGAGGCTGTGGGCTACACAACGCTAACAGTAAAACAGTAGGGGAGACATGATTTTATGGGGAGGCATACCATCAGGTGGGGGGGTACATCTTCTGATGATCTTAATATCCCCATCAGAACAAATCTGAGCCTAACTGGGATAGCCAGTAGGCCTTATCATGCTAAATCCCAACTGTTTATAATACAGCTGTGTGATACACCTTGATCTGATAATATATCATAAGCTGATGAATGATACTTCCTCAAATTCTCAGTTTAAATGCCCAATGCAACAACATGCATATCATTATAAAATAATTTCTGGGTAACAATTAAGCACCTTTACTGTAATAGTTCACCATAAAAATGTTTTTTAAAAATAGCTTTTTAGCAACAAAAAATTTCTCAAGCAATAATTTTGCTAGGACCGTCTGGGAGTGGTCTGAAAACTAGCTGTTATTGGCAGAGAGGTTCGGAACTCTCTGTTATTTGTCTATTAACCAATTTAGAGACTGGAGATATCACCAGGCAAGTAGAAATCCCCACCCATGTAAACCTATTGATTAGAAGGTCCTGTGTAGATTGTATTTTCAACCAGGAACTATAAGCAGGAATAACACTGATAAGAAAAAATCACATGTTTGCAGTGCTAGTTTCATCAGCTGTTGTACAAGATGATAAAACACACAGGAAAAACTCATTTAGACTGCAATGGGCCTCTAACGACGATGTGGTTATTCTTATTCTGTACATTTGAATGTCAAATAAGGTAATTCATTGGGTAACAATTGTATGTAAAAATGCTGTTTAATATTCTACCAGCAATGTTTATTTAAAACAATAGCTCAGGCTGTCATGGTGAGAAGACAAACTTCCTCACAGTGCTATTATTGCTCGAGCAGCTTCCTGTTCAGCGAACACTCACACTTCCTCCACTACAGCAACACTTTGCTTGACTACTTTGACGCTCCCAGACAGATTGTAGGCTATATGTTCATACAAACCCTGCCACTGAAGATAGTATGTTTGGTGAGTCTGACTTGTTTTTAACCTTTGCATGTTTTTTATGTGCTACTACTGTATAATAGATATGTAGGCTGAGAACACAATCTTACAGAAGCACTTGAGTGATGCAACATAAAGTGAGGTAGCCTACTGCTGTTATAATTTCCAAAGGCGCTATTCTATATCAAAACACTATAGGCCTACCATAGGCAAGCAATGTTAAAATCCACTATTTTAATACTCATTTGTGACAGTTATTTTGTGTTTCATTTAACCTGCTCAAAGTTATAACTGTCTCTAGTGATTATATTTGGCTCTTTTTCTATGAAATGATGATGATGGTGGAGAAGAACATTCACCGTAATTCATGTTGAAATATTTTCTAATTTCAGGGGTACTATTATACCTTATTTGCACACAGCACTTTTCTTAATTGTAGCCTAATAATCTAGGTGAATTATATTAGAAGAATATGTGATCAGAACACTATGGCCTTGTTGTTGGCTTACACTGTGAAATGCACCTATCATAGATATTCAGTGTATAGGCCAATGGTATGTGGTAGTGGTGATATGAATACAAAGGCTTATTGGATTTGAAATAGTATCCCCAGTCAGTGTGCAGAGCAGTACATTTCAGTGCTCCCAGTCTCAGGTCCCTGTAGGCTGGGTTGAGCTATATTCACATTTTCTCCAACATTCTCAGAGAGTAGTGGGAAGAGTCCAGCTCTCCTCTCTCACAATTGCTGCATGTATTTCATACTATCCAGTCTCCACCCATATTTTGTAGTTTCAGTTTTCTCACTTGAATTCATGGGGAACATAGGCCGGCTGTACTGTAACGATAAATTAAGTAGGCCCACAGAAAAACATTATTTTCAAGTCGAAATGAAAGAAAATAGATCAACAAAGACGGATATGAATAGAAAGTGTCAAACTGTACTGTGATATCTAGGGTGTGAAAGTGATGTTCATATCTGATAAAGTGTCAGAGCAATTTAAACCACAAACCTTACTTTTCAACAGTTTACATTTGTTGGGCCCTAGCCAGTTTCTCTTTTGGTGTAAAGTGCATCTGAACATTGTAGCATAAAGTGCATTTCTCCCTGTGTTTCTCATGTCCAGGTGTCTGAGACAGTGAAGGGGCCAGAATGCAGAGCATCAAGTGTGTGGTGGTAGGAGACGGTGCAGTGGGGAAGACCTGCCTCCTCATCTCCTACACCACCAACGCCTTCCCCAAGGAGTACATCCCCACTGTGTTTGACAACTACAGCGCTCAGGTGACAGTGGACAGCAGGACTATTAGCCTCAACCTGTGGGACACAGCAGGCCAGGAGGAGTACGACCGCCTGCGCACCCTCTCCTACCCCCAGACCAACGTGTTTCTCATCTGCTTCTCCATTGCCAGCCCCCCCTCCTTTGAGAACATCAAGCACAAGTGGCACCCAGAGGTCACCCATCACTGTCCCAATACGCCCATTCTGCTGGTGGGCACCAAGAAGGACCTGCGTAATGACCCGGAGGTGTTGAAGAAGCTAAAGGATCAGAACCAGATGACCATCACCCAACAGCAGGGCACCGCCCTGGCCAGGCAGATCCAAGCCATCAAGTACCTCGAATGCTCTGCCCTCAACCAAGATGGAATCAAAGAAGTGTTCGCTGAGGGTGTGCGAGCCTTTCTCAACCCACAACCTGTCGCCACCAAGAAACCCTGTGTGCTATTATAAAGGCAGTAGGAAACCCTGTGTGCTATTGTAAAGGCAGTAGGAAACCCTGCGTGCTATTGTAAAGGCAGTAGGAAACCCTGCGTGCTATTGTAAAGGCAGTGGGAAACCCTGTGTGCTATTGTAAAGGCAATAGGAAATCCTGTGTGCTATTGTAAAGGCAGTAGGAAACCCTGTGTGCTATTATAAAGGCAGTAGAAACCCTGTGTGCTATTGTAAAGGCAGTAGGAAACCCTGTGTGTGTCACGTTCGTCGTAATAATGGTAGGACCAAGCTTCAGCGCAATATGGTTTCCACATAATTTATTAAAGTGAAAAAGCTAGAACAAAACAAATAAAGACACAAGCAACGAAACGTGACCAACGAGATGCTACGTGCACTAACTCAAAACACAGAAACATAAACAATATCCCATAACCCACAGGTGGAAAAATGCCACTTAAGAATGATCCCCAATTAGAGACAACGATTACCAGCTGCCTCTAATTGGGAATCATACACAAACACCAACATAGAAAATTAAACCTAGAACCCCACATATAAATAATAAACTAGACTAAAACCCCTAGTCACACCCTGACCTACTCTACCATAGAAAATGCAGGCTTTGTGTGCTATAAAGACAGTGTGCTATTATTAAGGCAGTATGAAACCCTGTGTGCTATTGTAAAGGCAGTAGAGATACTATCACAGATGCATATCCAATAGAACAATATTAATTCATGTGATGTGTGTAAACCATTGGAGTTGATTTTATTGTGAAATATGTTTTTGTTTTACTGCCATTAACAAACACTGCGATATCAAGACTTCATTAAGAAAAAAGGGGATCTTTCAGGCATTGGCTCAAGATGCATGATTCAAAACTGTAAAACTGTATTGTATATCCATTATTTTGCCCTCTTCCTTTAAAGGAATTGACAAACAAAGCCTGAGACTTGATGGGAGATACATTCTCTCATGTATCTGTGTTTGAATAATTGTCAAATTTGGACATGTATGGCTTTTACAAAAATAATTAAATAATGCACGTGTAAAGAGATAATATCAGGAATTTAATTTACTGCAGTGGGCGAAAACAGGATCACACAATGTTTCTTAGTAGTCTTAAACAAATCTACTTTGAAACAAAAGTATAGACCTACGGGCTTAAAAGAAGAAGACGTCTGTAACATGTCCGATATAGAGTTGAAATGTACATCCTATTTTCAACGTTATATACATCACAGAAGACTGAAATATAACAAAACCGTTTGACATAGAAACACTGGATTTTTGGCTGCTTTTTTAAAATAATGGCAACTTAAATAAAAAAAGAATGTTTATTAATTAAGAAAAATATTAATATCATTCCACCCATGAAGCCACTATATCATTTGACTGCAGGAAAGGGCTTCATACCAATTCTCCCATTATATTTGTTTTACAATGTACTGTATAGTGGGTTTAAAACATATTTTTTTTAAGCTAACATAGAAGAAGGTTTTTCTACACCATCAGTTGTTTTGTGTGCTGTGTGTGTCTATCAAGCCACCAAGTTAGTGATTGTCTACTCTGTCTGATTGTGTTGAATACTGGACAAAAAAGAGGAAATGCAGAGAGGTCTTTGATAAGAAATGCATAGGCTGGTTTTCCTATTGCGGTCATTAGTCAGTGTGTGTTTGAGAGAGAGAGAGAGAGAGAGAGATCAAAAAGGGAACCTGGTTGAAACTTCCCTCTGAAAGTCCATAGCTTGCCGTCTATTTTGTTATGTTGTGGTTCTGGTTGTTTTAAGGTTGTGTAACTATGTTGAGAAGGCCTGGCCATGACCCCACTCTCCGAGGGTTTCTCAGGGAGAGTTAGGATATGCAAAAAAAAAACACATTTCCAATTCACACATGCTTATTAATACATACTCGTACATGTGTGGAATAGGACAAATATAAGCACCCACCAAATGATTATTATCTACTGTTATAAATGAGAGATGGAAATTGTGTACAAACTGTATTGTAGATTAATGTGACATATCTTTATTCTTATCATAAGCAACATCAAATAAATGTGTCTCAAATTGAAAGAAACAAACCCATTGATCACTGCATAAAATTAAATTGATACTTCAAGAATACCAATACCTTTCCAAGGGAGGCATGGGATGTGATATAACCAGCTGCTGAACAATGATGAAGTCCCTGATTTGCCTGAGAATGGAAGTGAAATTATCCAGCTGGCTGTTACAGAGTTGTGAAAGATGTATTTTCATGTGATGCCCAAACATCACTGTCCTCTCCCATACTTCAGGCCACAGGACTCATTTGACAGTGAAATAAGGCCTCTGCTCTGGGTGCTGGATACACAGACAACTCTTTGTGTGAGAACAGTAGAGGGACATACAGATATATCTCCTTACTATTTTAGTACAGTATATATTGTTACTGTATACAACACCCCAATCTACTAGTCTCTCTCTCTCTCTCCCTCTCTCTCTCTCTCTCTCTCTCTCCCTCTCTCTCTCTCTCTCTCTCTCTCTCTCTCTCACTCTCTCTCTACAAATGCAGAAGAACATTTATTTGTAACTTCCTTAATTTAGGTTATGGACCTCACTGACTGACTGACTCAGTCACTAAGCATGTAATGGTGGAACTCAACATTTCCAAAATAATTGTTTAATAAAGCTAAATGTTTACGCAAAAAAAATCACTATTAGGCTATTATTACCTTTCAAACCTGTTGGTACTAGGGGCAGTATTTTCATTTTTGGAAAAATAATGTTCCTAAATTAAACGGGATATTTTGTCAGGACAAGATGCTAGAATATGCATATAATTGACAGCTTAGGATAGAAAACACTCTAAAGTTTCCAAACTGTAAAAATATTGTCTGTGAGTATAATAGAATTGATGTTACAGGCGAAAGCCTGAGAAAAATCCAATCCGGAAGTGACTCCTCTTTTGAAAGCACTGCGTTCCGATGCGTCCCTACTGAGCTGTGAATATCCTATCAACCAGATTACACTTTCTACGTATTCCCCAAGGTGTCCACAGCATTGTGACATAGTTTTACAATTTATGTTGAAGAATACCCGTAGGCAGCTTCATTGTGCAAGTGGTCACCTGATGCTCCCAGAGAAATTCTCGCGTAAAATACAGAGGTAGCCATTATTCCAATCGCTTCTACTGAGAAACCAATTGTCCCGGTTGATATATTATCGAATATAGATATTTGAAAAACACCTTGAGGATTGATTATAAACAACGTTTGCCATGTTTCTGTCAATATTATGGAGCTAATTTGGAATATTTTTGGGCATTTTCAGTCGATTTCTCAGCCAAATGTGAAGAACAAACGGAGCTTTTTCACCTACTAAAATAATATTTTGGGAATAAATGAACTTTGGCTATCTACCTGGGAGTCTCGTGGTTGAAAACATCTGAAGTTCAAAGGTAAACAATTTAATTTGATTGCTTTTCTGATTTTCGTGACAAGATTGCCTGCTGCTAGCAAGCCATAATGCTATGCTAGGCCATCGATAAACTTACACAAATGCTTGTCTACCTTTGGCTGTAAAGCATATTTTGAAAATCTGAGATGACAGGGTGATCAACAAAAGGCTAAGCTGTGTTCCAATATATTTCACTTGTGATTTTCAAGAATAGGAAGATTTTCTAGGAAGATTTATGTCCGTTGCGTTATGCTAATTAGTGTCAGATGATGACAACGGTCCCGTTCACGGGATGGGGTGTCACTAGAGGTTAAGATGTCTCTCTCTGCCTGAGAATATATACTGAACAAAAATATAAATGCAACATGAGCTGAAATAAAAGATCCCAGAAAGGTTCCATATGCACAAAACGCTTATTTCTCTCAAATGTTGTGAACAAATTTGTTTCTATCCCTGTTAGTGAGAATTTCTCCTTTGCCAAGATAATCTATCCACTTGACAGGTGTGGTATATCAAGGAGCTGATTAAACAGAATGATCATTACACAGGTGCATCTTGTGCTGAGGACAGTAAAAGACCACTCCAAAATGTGCAGTTTTGTCACACGACACAATGCCACAGATGTCTGAAGTTGAGGGAGTGTGCAATTGCCATGCTGACAGCAGAAATATCCACCAGAGCTGTTGCCAGATAATTTAATATTAATTTCCCTACCATAAGCCGCCTCAAATGTTATTTTAGAGAATTTGGCAGTACTTCCAACTGGCCTCACAACAGTAGACCACGTGTAACCAAGCCAACCCAGGACCGCTTCTTCACCTGCGGGATCGTCCAGCCACCTGGACAGCTGAAGAAACTGAGGATTATTTCTGTCTGTAATAAAGCCCTTCTGTGGGGAAACATGTATTCTCATTGGCTGGGCCTGGCTCTCCAGTTGGTGGGCCTGGTTCCAACGTGGGTGGGCCTATGCCCTCCCAGACCAACCCACGGCTGCGCCCCTGCCCAGTCATGTGAAATCCATAGATTAGGGCCTAATGAATTTATTTCAATTGACTGATTTCCTTATATGAACTGTAACTCAGTAAACTCTTTGAAATTGTTGCATGTCGTGTTTATATTTTTGTTCAGTATACAATATCATATTTGCATTTGTCCACAGTTGCAGGTAAAACTCTTTTCTACAAAGATCTGAAGACACTCTTCAGATCACATCATTGGCAACAGTCAGCATTTGTGGCCCGTTTCAAAAAGCTAGGTGTATATCGCATGTCACTACTTCACAGGAGAGGCATAAAAATAAAATCTCTGAAATTTCACAAGTGACAAGTAATAGACATGTGACCATGACTACATATGGACATACTCATAAGTCAAGGTGATCAAGTCGAAGTGGCTCCACTGTCCCAGATCATAGAGCACTATAAGTGTGTCATTTATCATATAGTATGTTAAATATCAACATTATCAACATGTTGGTACAGTGGGATTGAATTATAGTTTGCAGTTCAGATAAATACAATTATTATTTACAGTTATAACATCCACCATCATGTAAATACATGGGAGAAGGTGTTCTCTTCCTGCTCCTCCTCATCAGTGACAGTGTCATCTCTGCTAGGTGTGTCCTGAGTGGTTGAACCCCTTTCACCTGACCCTCTGTTGCCCAGTCCCAAGTATTTGAACTCCTCTGGGAGATGACCACCATCTCTCTGCTCTTAAAGTCCCAGAAGGCTGTTAGGTGGAAGGCCATGTTGGAGAACACCACACGAAGAGGGTGAAAAAAGTGTAGCCTGTAGAGGTTAGGAAAGACAGGAGACTAACACTTTAACAAAAAATGTAAAAGCAAAATAGGATTTTGTATCTAATGCGTATTAAATAATCTTTGTCAAGAAATTGGATGATGTTTGAAGGAAACCAGTTCAAAGTATGATCATCAAAGTATGATCATAAAGTTACTGGCCCCCTCCCCCATGTCAAACACTTGGATTCATTATTAAGGGAACAAGGTGACATCACCTTACCTCTCATTGTAATACACCAATGGTAACATGATATTCTGTTACCTAATTTAAAAAGTGACCCCATTGTAACCAGCATCAGAGAAGGTGTGTTTGCAGAGGGGCGTGGTTTATATAGCTAGATAACTAGTCTACTGGTGCCAAAATGTGACTGTAGAATGTCAGCAAATATAATTAAAAGTTTGCCCTATTCATCTATGGCAAAGATACTTATATGTTTCCCATTTCATCTGTGTTTGATGTTAGCTATAGTGGCTAGCCAGATCGGCATCTGTGTCTGATGTTAGTTACTGGATAGCTAGGTCTTCATCTGTGTTTGATGTTAGCTATAGTGGCTAGCCAGATCGTCATCTGTGTCTGATGTTAGCTAGTTACTGGATAGCTAGGTCTTCATCTGTGTTTGATGTTAGCTATAGTGGCTAGCCAGATCGTCATCTGTGTCTGATGTTAGCTAGTTACTGGATAGCTAGGTCTTCATCTGTGTCTGATGTTAGCTAGTTACTGGCTAGCCAGGTCTTCATATGTGTCTGATGTTAGCTAGTTACTGGCTAGCCAGGTCTTCATATGTGTCTGATGTTAGCTAGTTACTGGCTAGCTAGGTCTTCATCTGTGTCTGATGTTAGCTAGTTACTGGCTAGCTAGCTTCATCTGTGTCTGATGCTAGGTCTTCATATGTGTCTGATGTTAGCTAGTTGCCAGGTCTTCATATGTGTCTGATGTTAGCTAGTTACTGGCTAGCCAGGTCTTCATATGTGTCTGATGTTAGCTAGTTACTGGCTAGCTAGGTCTTCATCTGTGTCTGATGTTAGCTAGTTACTGGCTAGCCAGGTCTTCATATGTGTCTGATGTTAGCTAGTTACTGGCTAGCCAGGTCTTCATATGTGTCTGATGTTAGCTAGTTACTGGCTAGCTAGGTCTTCATATGTGTCTGATGTTAGCTAGTTACTGGCTAGCCAGGTCTTCATATGTGTCTGATGTTAGCTAGTTACTGGCTAGCTAGGTCTTCATATGTGTCTGATGTTAGCTAGTTACTGGCTAGCCAGGTCTTCATATGTGTCTGATGTTAGCTAGTTACTGGCTAGCTAGGTCTTCATATGTGTCTGATGTTAGCTAGTTACTGGCTAGCTAGGTCTTCATATGTGTCTGATGTTAGCTAGTTACTGGCTAGCTAGGTCTTCATCTGTGTCTGATGTTAGCTAGTTACTGGCTAGCTAGGTCTTCATATCTTCATAGTGTCTGATGTTAGCTAGTTACTGGCTAGCCAGGTCTTCATCTGTGTCTGATGTTAGCTAGTTACTGGCTAGCTAGGTCTTCATATGTGTCTGATGTTAGCTAGTTACTGGCTAGCCAGGTCTTCATATGTGTCTGATGTTAGCTAGTTACTGGCTAGCCAGGTCTTCATCTGTGTCTGATGTTAGCTAGTTACTGGCTAGCTAGGTCTTCATATGTGTCTGATGTTAGCTAGTTACTGGCTAGCCAGGTCTTCATATGTGTCTGATGTTAGCTAGTTACTGGCTAGCTAGGTCTTCATATGTGTCTGATGTTAGCTAGTTACTGGCTAGCCAGGTCTTCATATGTGTCTGATGTTAGCTAGTTACTGGCTAGCCAGGTCTTCATATGTGTCTGATGTTAGCTAGTTACTGGCTAGCTAGGTCTTCATATGTGTCTGATGTTAGCTAGTTACTGGCTAGCTAGGTCTTCATATGTGTCTGATGTTAGCTAGTTACTGGCTAGCCAGGTCTTCATATGTGTCTGATGTTAGCAAGTTACTGGCTAGCTAGGTCTTCATATGTGTCTGATGTTAGCTAGTTACTGGCTAGTCAGGTCTTCATATGTGTCTGATGTTAGCTAGTTACTGGCTAGCCAGGTCTTCATCTGTGTCTGATGTTAGCTATAGTGGCTAGCCAGGTCTTCATATGTGTCTGATGTTAGCTAGTTACTGGCTAGCCAGGTCTTCATATGTGTCTGATGTTAGCTAGTTACTGGCTAGCTAGGTCTTCATATGTGTCTGATAATAGCTAGTTACTGGCTAGCCAGGTCTTCATATGTGTCTGATGTTAGCTAGTTACTGGCTAGCTAGGTCTTCATATGTGTCTGATGTTAGCTAGTTACTGGCTAGCTAGGTCTTCATATGTGTCTGATGTTAGCTAGTTACTGGCTAGCTAGGTCTTCATCTGTGTCTGATGTTAGCTAGTTACTGGCTAGCTAGGTCTTCATCATCTGATGTGTCTGATGTTAGCTAGTTACTGGCTAGCCAGGTCTTCATCTGTGTCTGATGTTAGCTAGTTACTGGCTAGCTAGGTCTTCATATGTGTCTGATGTTAGCTAGTTACTGGCTAGCTAGGTCTTCATCTGTGTCTGATGTTAGCTAGTTACTGGCTAGCTAGGTCTTCATATGTGTCTGATGTTAGCTAGTTACTGGCTAGCTAGGTCTTCATATGTGTCTGATGTTAGCTAGTTACTGGCTAGCCAGGTCTTCATATGTGTCTGATGTTAGCTAGTTACTGGCTAGCCAGGTCTTCATATGTGTCTGATGTTAGCTAGTTACTGGCTAGCTAGGTCTTCATATGTGTCTGATGTTAGCTAGTTACTGGCTAGCCAGGTCTTCATATGTGTCTGATGTTAGCTAGTTACTGGCTAGCTAGGTCTTCATCTGTGTCTGATGTTAGCTAGTTACTGGCTAGCTAGGTCTTCATCTGTGTCTGATGTTAGCTAGTTACTGGCTAGCTAGGTCTTCATATGTGTCTGATGTTAGCTAGTTACTGGCTAGCCAGGTCTTCATCTGTGTCTGATGTTAGCTATAGTGGCTAGCTAGGTCTTCATCTGTGTCTGATGTTAGCTAGTTACTGGCTAGCTAGGTCTTCATATGTGTCTGATGTTAGCTAGTTACTGGCTAGCTAGGTCTTCATATGTGTCTGATGTTAGCTAGTTACTGGCTAGCTAGGTCTTCATCTGTGTCTGATGTTAGCTAGTTACTGGCTAGCTAGGTCTTCATATGTGTCTGATGTTAGCTAGTCACTGGCTAGCTAGGTCTTCATCTGTGTCTGATGTTAGCTAGTTACTGGCTAGCTAGGTCTTCATATGTGTCTGATGTTAGCTAGTTACTGGCTAGCTAGGTCTTCATATGTGTTTGATGTTAGCTAGTTACTGGCTAGCTAGGTCTTCATCTGTGTCTGATGTTAGCTAGTTACTGGCTAGCTAGGTCTTCATATGTGTCTGATGTTAGCTAGTTACTGGCTAGCCAGGTCTTCATATGTGTCTGATGTTAGCTAGTTACTGGCTAGCCAGGTCTTCATATGTGTCTGATGTTAGCTAGTTACTGGCTAGCTAGGTCTTCATATGTGTCTGATGTTAGCTAGTTACTGGCTAGCCAGGTCTTCATATGTGTCTGATGTTAGCTAGTTACTGGCTAGCTAGGTCTTCATCTGTGTCTGATGTTAGCTAGTTACTGGCTAGCTAGGTCTTCATCTGTGTCTGATGTTAGCTAGTTACTGGCTAGCTAGGTCTTCATATGTGTCTGATGTTAGCTAGTTACTGGCTAGCTGATGGTCTTCATCTGTGTCTGATGTTAGCTATAGTGGCTAGCTAGGTCTTCATCTGTGTCTGATGTTAGCTAGTTACTGGCTAGCTAGGTCTTCATATGTGTCTGATGTTAGCTAGTTACTGGCTAGCCAGGTCTTCATATGTGTCTGATGTTAGCTAGTTACTGGCTAGCCAGGTCTTCATATGTGTCTGATGTTAGCTAGTTACTGGCTAGCCAGGTCTTCATATGTGTCTGATGTTAGCTAGTTACTGGCTAGCCAGGTCTTCATATGTGTCTGATGTTAGCTAGTTACTGGCTAGCTAGGTCTTCATATGTGTCTGATGTTAGCTAGTTACTGGCTAGCTAGGTCTTCATATGTGTCTGATGTTAGCTAGTTACTGGCTAGCTAGGTCTTCATATGTGTCTGATGTTAGCTAGTTACTGGCTAGCTAGGTCTTCATATGTGTCTGATGTTAGCTAGTTACTGGATAGCTAGGTCTTCATATGTGTCTGATGTTAGCTAGTTACTGGCTAGCCAGGTCTTCATATGTGTCTGATGTTAGCTATAGTGGCTAGCTAGGTCTTCATATGTGTCTGATGTTAGCTAGTTACTGGCTAGCCAGGTCTTCATATGTGTCTGATGTTAGCTAGTTACTGGCTAGCCAGGTCTTCATATGTGTCTGATGTTAGCTAGTTACTGGCTAGCCAGGTCAGCCAAAAGGGGGGAAGGGTTGTTCAAAACCCTGACGCAGTTGTCAAGTCAACACATCTGTCAGTGCTGCTGTGAACCGCATCAAAAGATACATGCCAAGCTGTAGGCTCAAATTTAAAAAAAGGATGTTTGAGTTGCTTTGTGTATCACCAAATTAGCTTGAGAGGATTTTATTGCAACACTGTCCGCTGGATCCAAGTTGCTTGACATGGGCGTTTCATAGAGCTGTCAGTTAAGGTGAGCTAATAAATATATAGTGCTTTCGGAAAGTATTCAGACCCCTTGATTTTTCCCACTGTTCACACCGCTACCATCCAGAAGGCCAGGTCAGTACAGGTGCATCAAAGCTGGGACCGAGAGGCTGAAAAACAGCTTCTGTCTCAAGGCCATCAGACTGCTAAACAGCCATCACTAACTCAGAAGGCTGCTGCCTACATTGAGACCCAATCACTGGCCACTTTAATAAATGGATCACTGGTCACTTTAAACAATGCCACTTTAAATAATGCCACTTGAATAATGTTTACATATCTTACATTACTTATATACTGTATTTTATACCATCTATTGCACCTTGCCTATGCCACTCGGCCATCGCTAATCCATATATTTAAATGTACATATTCTCATTCAACACTTCAGATTTGTTTGTATTAGGTAGATGTTGGGGAATTGTTAGATTACTTGTTAGATATTACTGCACTGTCGGAACTAGAAACACAAGAATTTTGCTACACTCGCATTAACATCTGCTATGTAACCAATTTGATTTGATTTGACATGTTTTGGTACCCTTCCCCAGATCTGTGCCGGACAAAATCCTGTCTTGGAGCTCTACAGACAATTCCTTTGACCTCATGGCTTGGTTTTTGCTAGACTCAACTACAGTGTAATTGTACTATGCGAGTGTAATTTCCTACTTTATAACTTGAAGAATTAAAACATTTAATTTAGCTAGTATTACTTGATGAGGAACACAATGAACCTGCTTAATTAAGCCCTCTGAGAAACTGTCGAGATGAGACATCACATTGCAGCTGCTGTAAAAACAGTTTTTGCCACATCCTTCCACAAATACTATTTATATTGCAGATCACTGTGTCTCAAGCAACATGATTTACTGGTCCTACCCTAAAATGGCCACTGTAGGTTATCATGAAAAGTGATTACAAGCTCCATATCAGACTATTATCCAATGGCAATTGCCCATAAAACATGTATGACATACAGTAGTGGCAGCCTAATACTTCTGTATGAGGCGTGTCATCTCCAAACGATATCCAGCAGCACTTATGGGTACCAGTCTTTTTAGCTAACATTCCACTCCTTGCCACGA
Source organism: Oncorhynchus masou masou (assembly GCF_036934945.1). NCBI lineage: Eukaryota > Metazoa > Chordata > Actinopteri > Salmoniformes > Salmonidae > Oncorhynchus > Oncorhynchus masou. The sequence goes on from NC_088224.1 coordinate 82,696,454, forward strand.
CATGTAATTGCCATAGTCCACTAGTTAACACAGCCACAAAGTCAAAATTGGCTACAGCGTAAAAATGAATTAAAAGAAAAATATGTTTTGAGTCATAATTTAAGGTTAGGGTTAGACATAAGGTTAATGTGGTTAATGTCAGGGTTAGGTTTAAAATCATATTTTAAGCAGAGAATAGTAGAATTACGACTTTGTGGCTGTGGTAACTAGTGACGACCAAGAGTGCGCAATTAAACTGGATTTCAGCAGAGTTGCTTATTGTTTGTTGGAATTAACATTCATATTTTTCATGACACATGTGGATCCTAGAAAAATATATAATTAGAATCAAAAACAAACATTTAGCTGTTAGCTAGGCAAGTTTTTGTATTTTGATGCTTAAAATCAAAGCAAATAGGTTTTGTGTTTGGAATTGCAGTATGTATTTAGTTTGAAAATTAAGTTAGTTATGAGGTGTAATATTTGCATTGGGGGATAGCTGTGAGGGTTATCAAACAGGATCACCTCATCTGTTCACCTCGAGCTCATTAATGATAGAATGTTCATATTTGAAGATGGCAGAAAGGACAATCTCTTTGGCAATATCAACGAGTGGCAAGGAGTGGAATGTTAGCTAAAGATACTGGTCCTCACGCTCAGCAAGAATATTCTATATGCCGTAAATATGTGTCAGTGTAAGAGTGCAAGCCAAGTGCGAGCAAGGTTCATGTCTTTGTGCTTGCTACATTGTGTGTGTGTGCACGTTTGGTGAACATGACACTCTACACTCCCAGTGAATTGTGTGTGGTGTGGAGGGGTGTGTTGGTCACAGCCCCAGACTGAGTCAGGAAACAGCTGTTCCTCCAGGACAGAGGCCCAGGTCCTGACAGGGTGAACACAGCCAGAGGCTTCTTCCAAGTCTGACTCAACAGGCCCTCAGTAACGCCCTGTACCACTGACCTGGTTGGGATAAAAATGCTGCTCTTTCTCCTAGAGTCCTAACACAAAATAACAGTGGTCCAAGTCCATCAACAATATAGTAAGAAACTGAAAATGAGAGATTCTATAAATAAGATTGTTGTTTTTTAAGCTAAAACGATTGACATTGCTAAATACAATAGATTGGCAGTAGTCTGCATCAGTGTGAGTGTAAGGAAAGGAAACAGGGAGCTTCTCAATTAGGTAAAAGTCTGTCGTCTCTCTTCGACTCCTCCGTCCTCCTCTCACCATGTTTAAGAGTGTCAATTCGTTAATAGGTGAACGGGAAGAGTTTGCTCCTCTCCTCTCCTCAATTGCCTCCTACAGTCGAGGATACTCATGTGTAGTGCAAAGTGTTTCGTAATCCGCCACACCACCCTTGAATCAGCTGTTGTTTTCTCAAAGAAGAAACAAACATTTAAAAATGATACACTTCTTACCGTTTTACCTGTAAAATGTCACACACAACTAGCTAAATAATTTTTGGATTCCACACCTGTAAATGTCATTTGCAAATGATGTGCTAGTGGAAAAGGAGAGTTTCATTTCATACAAGTGCATTTGTTTCCATATTTCCTCCTCTCCTCGTTTACCTTTGACTTTTTTCAATAGGAGATGAGGCGTGGATGTAAGAGAAGATGCGAGGAGTCGAGAAAAAACATTTGAGAATCTACCACATCTTTGAACTGCACTTGACAATGCAGTTTCATTAGGCTGCAGTAATTGGTTTTTACTCTAGAGGGCTCTAGTGTCAACTTTGTCGACATTGGAGACAATGAAGTCACCAAAAGCCCCTCTACTAACAGAGGACCTTTACTATACTGTCTGCTTCACCAGGAAACTGCATCATACCACCAAATGAGCACAACCTGCAATTTTAGAGTTGGTTCACTTCGTCATTCAGTTGAATGAACAACTATCTTCACTTTACAATTCTGTCTTTCATTCACTTTCTACATTTCCTGGTCAAGTACAGGACTGAAGGGAAGGAACGATGCCTTACCTCAGGAATCAGTGGGCACTTCTTTATAACCAGACACAGCCGAGAAGTTAACACCATGTGGATAACTGGCAATGAACAGGACAAACCTTCCTTATGGACAACTATGGGACAAAGAAGGGCATAAAAGCTAAAAGCATACTGTACAACTGTATTAGTCATAACAGTCACTGACACAGGTTTTATGGTTTATAACTAGGGTCCATAGTTTTTCCTGGTCGGGCCATGTATCCCGGAAAAACTCAGGGCCCTATTTATAACAGTAAGAAACAGGATCCTAATTGTATATCATGCAGCAAATTAATCCATGTAAATGAGCAGCATAGTATGTTGCAGGGCAGTGGTTCCTAACCCTTTTGTTTACTGTTCCACCAACTAAATGTTGCTCTCTCCAGAGTACCCCTGATGTGTAGGCCTATGGTCTCATTAGTTTTCTCAAGTACCTCCTGTGGATAGGTCCCCTGGTTGGGAACCACTGCTGTAGGGGAGGCCTTATGCCTACTTATTTTCAGCTGACTAATTATCAAAGGTCACTCCTGGTACGTCACATTGGATGACACGTAGGTGAGCAGCAAGAGGCCACAGTTCTCAGTGATGGCACAGATAAAGTTGTACTTGGCTCTGATGAGGGGGCTCTGTATGATGTCCAGGTTGGTGCCGTAGGTGAGCAGCAAGAGGCCACAGTTCTCAGTGATGGCACAGATAAAGTTGTACTTGGCTCTGATGAGGGGGCTCTGTATGATGTCCAGGTTGGTGCCGTAGGTGAGCAGCAAGAGGCCAAAGTTCTCAGTGATGGCACAGATAAAGTTGTACTTGGCTCTGATGAGGGGGCTCTGTATGATGTCCAGGTTGGTGCCGTAGGTGAGCAGCAAGAGGCCAAAGTTCTCAGTGATGGCACAGATAAAGTTGAGGCAGCTGAGCAGCCACTCCAGGAACCTTGTGGAGAAGAGGCCCTTATAGAAGTTAAAATAGGCCACTGCCACCAGGAACCTTGTGGAGAAGAGGCCCTTATAGAAGTTAAAATAGGCCACTGCCACCAGGAACCTTGTGGAGAAGAGGCCCTTATATATAGAAGTTAAAATAGGCCACTGCCACCAGGAACCCTGTGGAGAAGAGGCCCTTATATATAGAAGTTAAAATATGCCACTGCCACCAGGAACCTGAGAGCAGAGTGCAGGCCAATGCAGAAAAGCCAGATATGGCACTCTGGGCTCAGGCTTATGGAGGCACTAGCGGAACGTAGATCATTGGGAAACTAAAACAAAAACAAGAAGAGAGTCAGAATATGTATTTGCATGCTACGTTTTTAATAACAGGGACATGATTGATTATCTTGCTAAAGAGTGTAAGTGGAGTCTTGGAAATGAAACACGGAGGAGATGAAAATGCAGGTAATTATGCCAAGCAGTGGCAGACTGACGGTGCCCACAACACAGGAGGTGAATGATAAATCATAACCCCCCCTAAATGTAAAAATACCATATCTTCAGTTGGCCCGGGATAGCCTGCCTCTTTTGGCAGGAGAGTAGGGCCGTTCGTGACTGGGTTGGGGTGTGGCTGGATGAGTTGCTGCCCCTCTCCTGATGCACACCGGATGTTTGTGGGGGACCTGGTGCTAAATCACTCATAGACGACCTGATTCTGGGACAGGGTTTCGTATGTCGCAGAGCAGCTCACTCGCTGCGATCTATTGAAATCAGCCCTTGATCCAAGCACAGAGCCTGTATCGGGTTAAAAGGTGCACGCAGCCTGTTTCGAATTACCACACGTACAGAGCCTATTACGGGTTACCAGGTGCACGTGGATCCTGACAGCAGGACTATAGACATCTTAGTAATTTCAGGGAGTAAGCTATACTCTAAGGCCAAAGGAGAGGGGTGTTGACCCGGTAGGGAGAGTAGGTGTGGAAGCCTGGAGGTATGTAGCTCCAGGGAGTAAGCTATATACTCTCAGGCCCAGGGAAAGGGCAGGCAGGCGGGCAGGGATTTTAGGTCAGAGGCCAGGAGTCAGAGGTCGCCAGGTCAATAGGGGCCTGCCTGGAGGTCAGGAAGGCCCCAGGGAGAAGGCCCTAGTGAATATGTGTGTGAGTGACAATTTCCTTCAGGGGGGAAGAGCAAGCAAATTCATGTAAAAACGTGTGAGATGAAAATGGGCAGACTAAGGTTGTGCAATGTGTAGGCCCACTGAGTGTACATTCTGAACTTTGTTTGAAGTCAGTAGGTCACATGACCAAGGAGCTATTGAAATTAGAAAGATAAAAAAATTGATGTAAAAATGTGTGAGATGAAAATGGACAAACTAAAGGGTGTGCAATATAGAAGGGTAGTCAGTGGATTTTCTGAACCTTGTTTGAAGTCAGTAGCATGACCAAGGAGCTATTGAAATTAGAAACATTGAAAAACATTGAAAATTCATGTGAAATTGCTTGAGATGAAAATGGACAAACTAAAGGGTGTGCAATGTCTAGGCCCACTGTGTGGACATTCTGAACCTTGTTTGGAGTCAGTAGGTCACATGACCAAGGAGCTATTGACATTTGAATGTTTGAAAAATGTATGTAAAAATGTGTGAGATGAACAATCAGTTTTGAAAGATTTAGGATTAATGGTTAAAGAGCTATTGAAATTGTACAAATTTGATTTGTCACCATGTTGACGGTCCCAATCTGCTGTTGGTGGAAGTAAGGAAAACTACAGGCAAATATCTGTCGAATTTCCAACCTGAATCTGTCTTTACCTCGGTATTCATGGCACTCTAACTATCATCTTGGTCATAGCACAAGAGCAGCCTACCGCTATCCATGCTTGCAACTTTGTCATTCAAATGATCATTTGGCATATTTTTGGATCGAGATAAATGTAACCTGTAACCTGCAATTCGATCTTCACTGGGTTGAATTCCCTGCTTGAATATTATTCCAGGTAGGCCATAGTTTCTCTCTTTGGTGAACAATGCAGAGTTGAAAATGGTAAATTCACAATGTACATATTTAGGAATGTATATGCCATGGTTCCCCAACTGGCGGGCCGTGGGCGGAATTTGGCACGGGGATAGTTTTATTTGGCCTCCGGGGTTTTCTGAGCAAAAAAAATAAAATTAAAGTGTTCTTATTTTCGTTGTTGGCCATAAAAGACTGTTAAAACACCAGGAAATCAGCTCCAGGTGATTTTTATTTAAGACATCTAGTCCCAACTATTCCCACGCATAATAAAGAGATACATGATCATATACAAATGTAAGCAAGGTTTGAAATTATTATGTTTTTAACAATATATCTGTCTGGGCTTCTTGCTGTCAGTTTGCAATTTATTTGTAAGTACAGTATGTTCTGGCCACCTGACCATCCGCTCAAGAAAAAATCACCCACCGGTGAACTTAGTTAATGATCCTGAGTGGTGCAGTGGTCTAAGGCACTGCAGCTCAGTGTTACTACAGACACCCTGGTTCCAATCCACGCTGTATCACAACCGGCTGTGCTTGGGAGTCCCATAGGGTGGCACACAATTGGCCCAGCGTTTGGCTGGTGTAGGCTCCCATTGTAAATAAGAATTGGTTCTTAACTGCCTCTTTAAATAAAGGTTAAATAAAAAATGCTATGTTAAGTGTTTTGTTATATCAACACACACTTACAGTCCAATTGCAATGAGTGTTTTTTTTTTAATTCAACATCATGCAAATGGTGAGTTGAATGGTTTCATGACTGGTTTAGAGTAGCATCTTGATAGATAGCTCTTCGGATCATTATTACATATTAAAGAGAGTGACCTGGCTCTACGTATTTTACTGGTTTGTGCCTCACTGACAAAGCTCCCGGTTAGAGGGGAATTAATCAGCCTGAGTGTTAACGCACACAGGAACTTTAATCACACACAGGAGAAGATGAGGGCAGCAGGGTAGCTGTGGTTAGAGCGTTCGACTAGTAACCGAAAGGTTGCAAGTTCAAACCCCTGAGCTGACAAGGTACAAATCTGTCGTTCTGCCCCTGAACAGGCAGTTAACCCACTGTTCCTAGGCTGTCATTGAAAATAAGAATTTGTTCTTGACTGACTTGCCTAGTTAAATAAAGGTAAAATAAAAAAAATGAACATAGGTATGTATCACAGGAGGTTGGTGGCACTTTCATTGGGGAGGACAGGATCATGTTAATGACTATACCAAAAGGTGGAATGCTATCAAATACATCACACACATGGTTTCCAGGTGTTTGATGCCATTCCTATTGCTCCATTCCAGCCATTATTATGTATGGTTCTGTAAAGACACAGAAACTGAGATGGAATGCAATGGGTAGAGCAGGATTAATGTAGGCATATCAAAGGAGCTACAACAGAGAATACAAATGGAACAGAACTGCAACAGCACAATAGGTAAGAACAGTATCTAATAACCAGGAATGACATTATAGACCAATAATGCGTCACCAAAAGCACTCACAAACTTCTACAGATGCACAATCGAGAGCATCCTGGCGGGCTGTATCACCGCCTGGTACGGCAACTGCTCCGCCCTCAACCGTAAGGCTCTCCAGAGGGTAGTGAGGTCTGCACAACGCATCACCGGGGGCAAACTACCTGCCCTCCAGGACACCTACACCACCCGATGTTACAGGAAGGCCATAAAGATCATCAAGGACATCAACCACCCGAGCCACTGCCTGTTCACCCCGCTATCATCCAGAAGGCGAGGTCAGTACAGGTGCATCAAAGCTGGGACCGAGAGACTGAAAAACAGCTTCTATCTCAAGGCCATCAGACTGTTAAACAGCCACCACTAACATTGAGTGGCTGCTGCCAACACACTGACACTGACTCAACTCCAGCCACTTTAATAATGGGAATTGATGGGAAATTATGTAAATATATCACTAGCCACTTTAAACAATGCTACCTTATATAATGTTACTTACCCTACATTATTCATCTCATATGCATACGTATATACTGTACTCTATATCATCGACTGCATCCTTATGTAATACATGTATCACTGCCACTTTAACTATGCCACTTTGTTTACATACTCATCTCATATGTATATACTGCACTCAATACCATCTACTGTATCTTGCCTATGCTGCTCTGTACCATCACTCATTCATATATCCTTATGTACATATTCTTTATCCCCTTACACTGTGTATAAGACAGTAGTTTAGGAATTGTTAGTTAGATTACTTGTTGGTTATTACTGCATTGTCGGAACTAGAAGCACAAGCATTTCGCTACACTCGCATTAACATCTGCTAACCATGTGTGTGTGACAAATACAATTTGATTTGATTTGATTTGAATAATGCCAAGAGCAGAGTTACCAAATACCATACAGGGAGTCTGTACAAATGGGGAACATAAATAGCAAGCATTACACTAAAGGTAATAGTAGCCTATACAAATAACAACGCCAGCATATAACATTGTAATAGCTACGCAGTGATATACAAAGCCAAGCTAAACAGCAATAACAACTCACTCGGTGTTCACGCATCCCATGCACATATGTCCAGTCACACTCACAGACTGGAATAACACCGTTCAGGTAAGACCCAGTGGACCTGAAGCAGCAGAGTAGAGGGAGAGAGAAGGTGTGTAAGACCCAGTGAACCTGAAGAAGCAGAGTAGAGGGAGAGAGGAGGTGTATAAGACCTAGTGAACCTGAAGAAGCAGAGTAGAGGGAGAGAGGAGGTGTGTAAGACCCAGTGAACCTGAAGAAGCAGAGTAGAGGGATGGAGGAGGTGTGTAAGACCCAGTGAACCTGAAGAAGCAGAGTAGAGGGAGAGAGGAGGTGTGTAAGACCCAGTAAACATGAAGCAGCAGAGTAAGGAGAGAGGAGGTGTGTAAGACCCAGTGAACCTGAAGAAGCAGAGTAGAGGGAGAGAGGAGGTATGTAAGACCCAGTAAACATGAAGCAGCAGAGTAAGGAGAGAGGAGGTGTGTAAGACCCAGTGAACCTAAAGAAGCAGAGTAGAGGGAGAGAGGAGGTATGTAGTAAACATGAAGCAGCAGAGTAAGACCCAGTGAACCTGAAGAAGCAGAGTAGAGGGAGAGAGGAGGTGTATAAGACCTAGTGAACCTGAAGAAGCAGAGTAGAGGGAGAGAGGAGGTGTATAAGACCCAGTGAACCTGAAGAAGCAGAGTAGAGGGAGAGAGGAGGTGTATAAGACCTAGTGAACCTGAAGAAGCAGAGTAGAGGGAGAGAGGAGGTGTGTAAGACCCAGTGAACCTGAAGAAGCAGAGTAGAGGGAGAGAGGAGGTGTATAAGACCCAGTGAACCTGAAGAAGCAGAGTAGAGGGAGAGAGGAGGTGTATAAGACCTAGTGAACCTGAAGAAGCAGAGTAGAGGGAGAGAGGAGGTGTATAAGACCTAGTGAACCTGAAGAAGCAGAGTAGAGGGAGAGAGGAGGTGTATAAGACCCAGTGAACCTGAAGAAGCAGAGTAGAGGGAGAGAGGAGGTGTATAAGACCTAGTGAACCAGTAAACATGAACCTGAAGAAGCAGAGTAGAGGGATGGAGGAGGTGTGTAAGACCCAGTGAACCTGAAGAAGCAGAGTAGAGGGAGAGAGGAGGTGTGTAAGACCTAGTGAACCTAAAGAAGCAGAGTAGAGGGAGAGAGGAGGTGTGTAAGACCCAGTAAACATGAAGCAGCAGAATAAGGAGAGAGAAGGTGTGTAAGACCCAGTGAACCTGAAGAAGCAGAGTAGAGGGAGAGAGGAGGTATGTAAGACCCAGTAAACATGAAGCAGCAGAGTAAGGAGAGGGAGGTGTGTAAACCTAAAGACCCAGTGATCCTGAACCTGAAGAAGCAGAGTAGAGGAGAGAGGAGGTGTGTAAGACCTAGTGAACCTAAAGAAGCAGAGTAGAGGGAGAGAGGAGGTATGTAAGACCCAGTAAACATGAACAGCAGAGTGAAGAAGCAGACCCAGTGAACCTGAGGCAGAGTAGAGAGGAGGGTATGTAAGACCCAGTAAACATGAAGCAGCAGAGTAAGACCCAGTGAACCTGAAGAAGCAGAGTAGAGGGAGAGAGGAGGTGTGTAAGACCCAGTGAACCTAAAGAAGAAGCAGAGTAGAACCTGGAAGCAGAGTAGAGGGAGAGGTGAACCTAAAGAAGCAGAGTAAGAGAGGAGGTGTGTAAGACCCAGTGAACCTGAAGAAGCAGAGTAGAGGGATGGAGGAGGTGTGTAAGACCCAGTGAACCTGAAGAAGCAGAGTAGAGGGAGAGAGGAGGTGTGTAAGACCTGAACCTAAAGAAGCAGAGTAGAGGGAGAGAGTGTCCCAGTAAACATGAAGCAGCAGAGTAAGGAGAGAGGAGGTGTGTAAGACCCAGTGAACCTGAAGAAGCAGAGTAGAGGGAGAGAGGAGGTATGTAAGACCCAGTAAACATGAAGCAGCAGAGTAAGTTGAGGTGTGTAAGACCCAGTGAACCTAAAGAAGCAGAGTAGAGGGAGAGAGGAGGTATGTAAGACCCAGTAAACATGAAGCAGCAGAGTAAGGAGAGAGGAGGTGTGTAAGACCCAGTGATCCTGAAGAAGCAGAGTAGAGGGAGAGAGGAGGTGTGTAAGACCTAGTGAACCTAAAGAAGCAGAGTAGAGGGAGAGGGAGGTATGTAAGACCCAGTAAACATGAAGCAGCAGAGTAAGGAGAGAGGAGGTTTGAACCTGAAGAAGCAGAGTAGAGGGAGAGAGGAGGTATGTAAGACCCAGTAAACATGAAGCTAAGGAGAGGAGGTGTGTAAGACCCAGTGAACCTGAAGAAGCAGAGTAGAGGGAGAGGAGGTGTGTAAGACCCAGTGAACTAAAGAAGCAGAGTAGAGGGAGAGAGGAGGTGTGTAAGACCCAGTGAACCTAAAGAAGCAGAGTAGAGGGAGAGAGGAGGTGTGTAAGACCCAGTGAACCTGAAGAAGCAGAGTAGAGGGAGAGAGGAGGTGTGTAAGACCCAGTGAACCTGAAGAAGCAGAGTAGAGGGAGAGAGGAGGTGTGTAAGACCCAGTGAACCTGAAGAAGCAGAGTAGAGGGAGAGAGGAGGTGTGTAAGACCTAGTGAACCTGAAGAAGCAGAGTAGAGGGATGGAGGAGGTGTGTAAGACCTAGTGAACCTAAAGAAGCAGAGTAGAGGGAGAGAGGAGTGTGTGATCCTGAACTGTATGTTCTGTATCCTGTATGTTCTGATCCTGAACTGTATGTTCTGATCCTGAACTGTATGTCATGTGTGTTGCTTTGTTGTGCCAACTTGTATTCCCTAATGATCTCACCTCTCTCCACAGAGACATATTTCATTATTTCTGCTCAGACACTCTGCTAGTCTCCTGACAAATTACTGCATTTTGAATATCTCTTAGTGATAATGCTGCTGTAGCCGATAGACCACATTCTCTTAGTGATAAAGCAGCTGTAGTCGATAGACCACATTCCTTAGTGATAATGCAGCTGTAGTCAATAGACCCCATTCTCTTAGTGATAATGCAGCTGTAGCCGATAGACCACATTCTCTTAGTGATAATGCTGCTGTAGCCGATATACCCCATTCTCTTAGTGATACTGCAGTTGTAGCCGATAGACCCCCTTCTCTTAGTGATAATGCTGCTGCAGCCAATATACCCCATTCTCTTAGTTATAATGCAGGTGTAGCCGATAGACCCCATTCTCTTAGTGATAATGCTGCTGTAACCGATTGACCCATTCTCTTAGTGATAATGCTGCAGTAGCCGATAGACCCCATTCCCTTAGTGATAATGCTGCTGTAGCCGATAGACCCCATTCTCTTAGTGATTAGTGATTATGCTGCTGTAGCCGATTGACCCCATTCTCTTAGTGATAATGCAGCTGTAGCCGATAGACCCCATTCTCTTAGTGATTAGTGATTATGCTGCTGTAGCCGATTGACCCCATTCTCTTAGTGATAATGCAGCTGTAGCCGATAGACCCCATTCTCTTGCAGCTGGCGACGGAGTGCTTATAGGCTATGACAAACAGCAGCTCCCTCTACATGGTTTCAAAAGACACATTCAACTGGATGAAACACACTGAGAGATGGCTATGCCATTCCACAAACACACTGCTATCATCTTAGCGAAAGCACTGGTTGATATCACAGTGTCTGTGAGGGCAGGGTTAATTATGAAAATGTACATGGCTGACTGCAGCTTGGGGTCTGTCGCCACCAGGGTAAGTATGATGAGCTTTCCCATCAGGATCATCAGGTAGACCACCAATAGGAAGATGGCCAGCTCTGGGTAGAAGACGTTCAGCCCTCTCTCACCCCCAACAAAGAGGAAGTCAGTCACATTGGCTTGAAGGCAAGAGTCACCTGGCGGTCAAGGAAGATCATTTTACAAAGGTGCACAATATCAGCATAAATAGTTATCTTATATGGTATGAGACATTTGGTATGAGTCAATCTTATTTGTTATGAGACACTTACTTTCTACATTGTGAAAGATGTGTTCACTGCATCTATGCTGTCAACACTCCAGATTTGAATATTATTTGGACTGTTTCTGTGAAAAGACACACAACAAAGTCAAACAAACATGAATCATTAATCTCTATTGTAAACACTACATTTAATATCAACAAGTTTGAATTGCCATTGATGCAAATGATGATTTGATGAATCTGGTATTGAATTAGCCCAATAACACCAATGATTGGACATGCCTGCCCACCATACAGTAACTTACCGTCTGTGTAGTGTGCACAAAAGAATGATGCTTAATACAGTTTACAAAAAGAATTACATTAACAAGACTGCATTCACAGAATAAAATATCAATCTCCTGCAGTTCCCAGGGGCTTCATACACCTCCTCTCACTGTAGACTCTCTCCTAGTTCAGAACATAGTTGGTTTCCTGGGATTATTCCAGCCAATCAGCGTTTCACACAACAGTAGGCCTATTAAGTCACAAGCATGCATTGATTGGTAATACATGCATGGAATTCATGGCAAACGAGAGCAGAGCTAAAATGGATATTAAAAGCTACTACTCTCTTCTGTGCTCCCCTTCCCATGTTGCGTCATTATGTAGGCTTATGACTGGGGCAAATAGTTTCTGATTAATTATGTCCAACACATCATTTTGATCCTCTAAAATGTTTATATGCATGGATAGATGCTCAACAAACTCTTCACAAACTCCATCGGCGAGCTAGCTGTTCACTGCAAATGCTGATATGCAGCAAACAGTCTTGTGTTTCCAGCAGGGAGTTGTACACCTTAATGGAACTTAAATGTGTGTGATACTATTCAAATCTGGAAGCTCCAGTCAATATCAACCCGGAGTGTATAGACATTGTTTTTTCCTCGCTGTGTAACCTTTTACCATTTCAAAGTAACATAATCATATTTGAGTATTATTAAGGGCAGCAGGTAGCATAGTGGTTCGAGTGTTGGGCTAGTAACCGAAACGTTGCTGGATCGAATCCCTAAGCTGACATGGTAAAAATATGTTGTTCTACCCCTGAACAAGGCAGGTAACACACTGTTCCCCGGTAGGTCGTCATTGTAAATAAGAATTTGTTCTTAACTGAATTGCCTAGTTAAACAAAGGTGAAAAAAATAAGTACATATATAAATGTAAAAACGTGTTAATTTATTGTTAAAGGCCCAGTGCAGACAACAACATTATTTACCTGTGTTGTATACATATTTCCACACTATGAGGTTGGAATAATACTGTGAAATTGATAATGCCCTTTCAGTAAAATACATTTTTTTTAAGTCTGACTGAAATTTCAGTCTGTTCTGGTGAGGTGGAGTTTTGGCCTGCCTGGTGTCCTCACCAGGCAGTAATTTAGTTAAAAGACCAATAAGAAAGAGTTCCAAACCGTTCTGCCAATAACAGCTAGTTTTCAGTTTTTCCCTCATAACTCAGACCACTCCCAGACAGTCCAAGCAAAAGTATGTTTTTTTAAATTGAAAACAATCACAGTAATGTACTTAATTGGAAATGATTTGATTTTGAGATAATAAAAAGAAGGGCTGTATTGGACCTTTAAATGATAAAATCCAAACATGGTGCGTTATGGAATAACTTTATTAAAGAACAAGAGATTCAGGACAGAATCCTTTATGTGTTTGTTCCTGAAACTGTAAACAAGTGGGTTCACAAGAGGAGTTAAAACACAGTTGACAATAGATATCAAGATGAGAACATTGGGATGAATATGAGATGATTTAGCACTGATGTAGACACATGAATGAGCAATGTAGAAGGTAAGGACAATAATGAGATGAGAGGAGCAGGTAGAGAAAGCTTTTTTACGCCCTTCAGATGTGGCAATTTTGCAAACAGATTTGATGATTTTACAATATGACCAAATTATGACAGTGAATGGAACATACATCACAAATAAAGCACATGCGAGGGCCAGATCTATCAACAGTGTTGTGTCTAAACAAGACAATGTAACAATCGGAGGATAATCACAAAACCAATACATTATCTGATTACTACAGAAAGGTAGTTGTGATGCAAGAATGACATTCAATGCTGGAAGAATCATCCCCAAAGCCCATGCTGTTGAGGCCAGGATCCCACATACTTTGATTGTCATGATGCTGTTGTAGCGTAAAGGATTGCAGATAGCAACATAGCGGTCGTAGGCCATAGCACATAGGAGAAATCCCTCTGTAGTTTGGAATGTCAAATAGGTATACATCTGCAAGAAGCAACCTGCAAATGAAATGGACACATCATTCCACAAACACACTGATATCATTTTAGGTAAAACGCTGGTGGTGATCACTATATCTGTGAGAGACAGATTACAGAGGAAAATATACATTGGTGTGTGAAGTTTGGAATCGAGCAACACCAGAGTGATGATCATGGCGTTGCCGATGAGGACCATAATGTATACCACAAGAAGAAAGATGGCCAAGTCTGTGTAGATCTCCTTGAGACCCAGCTCCCCTCCATGTATCAGGAAATCTGAAAACAGGCTCACGTTGAACTCCAGTGGTAGAGAAACATCTGAAAAACATTATGAGAAGAATGAGATTTTCATGTAAAAACATGCACCCACGAAGTACTGTCTAAAACACATACTGGTTTATATTTACATAGAAAGCATATAGGCGGGCACAGTGTAACTACAAGGAATACATTGTTAAGCAGTATAGTTGTTATGACTTTATTATGAATAGGTATATCATCTGCACGCAGTATTTTCACACATACACATACACACACACCATACGCACACACACACCATACGCACACACACACCATACACGCGCACGCACGCACGCACGCACTCACACAAACAGACACACACATATAGTAGGACCTTTTTGAAATCCAAGTGATACAGAAGTTACATCATAATAGAACGAAACAAAAGCCTTTTAAGGTTAAGGATGAAGTAAGAGTTAGTTTGATAGTTGTTCACTGTTCAGGTAAAGACGTTTCACCAATAGACAACACTGCAAACTCGAAAGCAAAGATTTGTATGGAATCAGCTGACACTGAAGGGGGATATCTAGTCAGTTTCACAGTTGCACAACTTGCACAACTTAGTGCGTTCAACCAAAGTGTGTCTTCCGCATTTAATCCAACCACGCTGGTTCAAAGAGGTGTGTGTGTGTGTGTGGGGGGGGGGGGGGGGGGGGCTGCCTTAATCAACATAATTGGCACACATGGAGCAGTTGTTGATGAACTGTTTTGCTGGTACAGGTATTTGAACCACTAGGCTGCATTGTTGATGTTCATTTAAATCAATATTCACTATTAGAAACCAAACCAAACATCGAACAACAGTGTGATGAGCATTGAGCACATTAGGTTTAAAGTAAGGTTGATCCAGACAAGGGCATGGTTGTCCAAAGTTGCCACAGGTAATCATAGAGCCTCGCTAGATGCTAAGCGGGATCCTTGGGACAACCCTACCCTAAAACCTGACACCTAACCCTGACCATTACACAAACCCTTACCTAACCCCAACCCTAACCCTTACAGTACCATTTTACATTTCAATGGGGTGAGGCCAGATTTGGGCCATCCAAAGCATCCCACTTAGAAAAAAACATTGATTCACACAACTGAGAATAAAATAAATAAATATACATCTAACAAACAGAGACAAAACAAATGGACATGGGAGAAAGAACATCTGCAAAGGTTGAATGGATTATGTTAGGGTTAATACATTGACTCAAATAAGGTAAAAATTGGAGCTATACATTTTGTTATTGCATTTTAAAAACATTTAACAGGACGTTCTAAAGAAACCAGAAAAGTGTTAGCATCCTCCAATTCCCCAGCCAACGTTGACAATATTTTTTACATTAATCAGATGATAAGAAATTCCTATTTAAATATTGGGAACGTAATTTTGTTCACCTGAAAGAGAAATATAAGATGTTAATTATGGCTGCCGTTCTTCTTGTTCCTTTAACAGCTCTTGTATCATTAGATTTTTCCAATTGGAAAATTAGAAAACTCAAACAATGTTCATGTCATAGAAAGCACTGGAGTTCTCACTTACTTGGCATTGTGTTGGTCATCTCACCAGACCCACATCTCTGGGATTGAGGAAGAGCTGCATAATGTGGGAATTTATATAACAACTCCTCACCCACTCTTCCTCTGTAATCCTTTTCAGTAAGCTTTTTAATTAGACAGAAAACACAGGAGTCACTTTGGGACCTTTTTATCGTGTTGTCTGGCACAAGCTCCTAATTGGGACCTACAACACAAGCTCATAATTGGTTTAATCAGAACACAGAGACCCTTCAATACACTGTGGTCCAATACACTGTGATTTAATATTAAACGATATAGTATTCATGCAGTGATTAAATATACTAAGTAGAAGAACACAATCTATCTAAGTACCCTCTTGTCATACCTGAGTAAAAGTAAACATACTTTAATAGAAAATGACTCAAGTAAAAATAAAGTCATCCAGTAAAATACTAATTGAGAAAAAGTCTTAAAGTACTTGGTTTTAAATATTCTTAAATATCAAAATGAAATGTAATTGCAAAAATATTCTTAAGTGTCAAAAGTAAAAGTATAAATCATTTCAAATTCCCTATATTAAGCAAACCAGACGGCACCATTTCCTTGTGTTTTTTATTTATGGATATCAAGGGGCAAAGTCTAAAAACACAAACATACTTTACAAATGAAGCATGTGTGTTTAGTGAGTCTGACAGATCTGAGGCAGTAGGGATGACCAGGGAAGTTCTCTTGATAAGTGTGTGAATTGGACCATTTTCCTGTCCTGCTAAGCAATCAAAACGTAATGAGTACTTTTGGGTGTCGGGGAAAATGTACACTACCAGTCAAATTTGTTTGATCGTAGCTAGCCAGCTACATAGCCGTCTTTGTATCTAAGACAATTGTGTAGTCTAGAGCGATTTTCTAGGTTAGCTGGCCAGCTATTGTCGTTCTTTTAACGTAGCTAGCCAGCTAGCCCCCGAATAGCAGCACTGTAGAAACTAGTACAGTACAACGGTTTGATTTGTTTGATCATAGCTAGCTAGCTACATAGCCGTCTTTGTATCTAAGACAATTGTGCAGCCTAGAGCGATTTTCTAGGTTAGCTAGCCAGCTATTGTCGTTCTTTTAAGGTAACGTAACGCAATCAACCTGCTAGCTAGCCAGCTCCCCGAATAGCAGCACTGTAGAAACTATTACACTCGACGGAACGACTTGATTAGTGTAGTGTCAACATCGCAGCCACTACCAGCTAGCCTACTCCAGCAGTACTGTATCATTTCAATCATTTTAGTCAATAAGATTCTTGCTACGTAAGCTTAACTTTCTGAACATTCGAGACGTGTAGTCCACTTGTCATTCCAATCTCCTTTGCATTAGCGTAGCCTCTTCTGTAGCCTGTCAACTATGTGTCTATCTATCCCTGTTCTCTCCTCTCTGCACAGACCATACAAACGCTCCACACCGCGTGGCCGCGGCCACCCTAATCTGGTGGTCCCAGCGCGCACGACCCACGTGGAGTTCCAGGTCTCCGGTAGCCTCTGGAACTGCCGATCTGCGGCCAACAAGGCAGAGTTCATCTCAGCCTATGCCTCCCTCCAGTCCTCGACTTCTTGGCACTGACGGAAACATGGATCACCACAGATAACACTGCTACTCCTACTGCTCTCTCTTTGTCCGCCCACGTGTTCTCGCACACCCGAGAGCTTCTGGTCAGCGGGGTGGTGGCACCGGGATCCTCATCTCTCCCAAGTGGTCATTCTCTCTTTCCCCCCTTACCCATCTGTCTATCGCCTCCTTTGAATTCCATGCTGTCACAGTTACCAGCCCTTTCAAGCTTAACATCCTTATCATTTATCGCCCTCCAGGTTCCCTCGGAGAGTTCATCAATGAGCTTGATGCCTTGATAAGCTCCTTTCCTGAGGACGGCTCACCTCTCACAGTCCTGGGCGACTTTAACCTCCCCACGTCTACCTTTGACTCATTCCTCTCTGCCTCCTTCTTTCCACTCCTCTCCTCTTTTGAACTCACCCTCTCACCTTCCCCCTACTCACAAGGCAGGCAATACGCACCTCATCTTTACTAGATGCTGTTCTTCCACTAACCTCATTGCAACTCCCCTCCAAGTCTCCGACCACTACCTTGTATCCTTTTCCCTCTCGCTCTCATCCAACACTTCCCACACTGCCCCTACTCGGATGGTATCGCGCCGTCCCAACCTTCGCTCTCTCTCCCCCGCTACTCTCTCCTCTTCCATCCTATCATCTCTTCCCTCTGCTCATACCTTCTCCAACCTATCTCCTGATTCTGCCTCCTCAACCCTCCTCTCTTCCCTTTCTGCATCCTTTGACTCTCTATGTCCCCTATCCTCCAGGCCGGCTCGGTCCTCCCCTCCCGCTCCGTGGCTCGACGACTCATTGCGAGCTCACAGAACAGAGCTCCGGGCAGCCGAGCGGAAATGGAGGAGAACTCGCCTCCCTGCAGACCTGGCATCCTTTCACTCCCTCCTCTCTACATTTTCCTCCTCTGTCTCTGCTGCTAAAGCCACTTTCTACCATTCTAAATTCCAAGCATCTGCCTCTAACCCTAGGAAGCTCTTTGCCACCTTCACCTCCCTCCTGAATCCTCCTCCCCCTCCCCCCCCCTCCCTCTCTGCAGATGACTTCGTCAACCATTTTGAAAAGAAGGTCGAAACATCCGATCCTCGTTTGCTAAGTCAAACGACACCGCTGGTTCTGCTCACACTGCCCTACCCTGTGCTCTGACCTCTTTCTCCCTCTCTCTCCAGATGAAATCTCGCTTCTTGTGACGGCCGGCCACCCAACGACCTGCCCGCTTGACCCTATCCCCTCCTCTCTTCTCCAGACCATTTCCGGAGACCTTCTCCCTTACCTCACCTCGCTCATCAACTCATCCCTGACCGCTGGCTACGTCCCTTCCGTCTTCAAGAGAGCGAGAGTTGCACCCCTTCTGAAAAAACCTACACTCGATCCCTCCGATGTCAACAACTACAGACCAGTATCCCTTCTTTCTTTTCTCTCTAAAACTCTTGAACGTGCCGTCCTTGGCCAGCTCTCCCGCTATCTCTCTCAGAATGACCTTCTTGATCCAAATCAGTCAGGTTTCAAGACTAGTCATTCAACTGAGACTGCTCTTCTCTGTATCACGGAGGCGCTCCGCACTGCTAAAGCTAACTCTCTCTCCTCTGCTCTCATCCTTCTAGACCTATCGGCTGCCTTCGATACTGTGAACCATCAGATCCTCCTCTCCACCCTCTCCGAGTTGGGCATCTCCGGCGCGGCCCACGCTTGGATTGCGTCCTACCTGACAGGTCGCTCCTACCAGGTGGCGTGGCGAGAATCTGTCTCCTCGCCACGCGCCCTCACCACTGGTGTCCCCCAGGGCTCTGTTCTAGGCCCTCTCCTATTCTCGCTATACACCAAGTCACTTGGCTCTGTCATAACCTTACA
The DNA here is from genome assembly GCF_036934945.1 of Oncorhynchus masou masou. Taxonomy (NCBI): domain Eukaryota; kingdom Metazoa; phylum Chordata; class Actinopteri; order Salmoniformes; family Salmonidae; genus Oncorhynchus; species Oncorhynchus masou. The sequence goes on from NC_088224.1 coordinate 82,715,318, forward strand.
TGGTCTCTCCTATCATTGCTATGCAGACGACACACAATTAATCTTCTCCTTTCCCCTTCTGATGACCAGGTGGCGAAACGCATCTCTGCATGTCTGGCAGACATATCAGTGTGGATGACGGATCACCACCTCAAGCTGAACCTCGGCAAGACGGAGCTGCTCTTCCTCCCGGGGAAGGACTGCCCGTTCCATGATCTCGCCATCACGGTTGACAACTCCATTGTGTCCTCCTCCCAGAGCGCTAAGAACCTTGGCGTGATCCTGGACAACACCCTGTCGTTCTCAACCAACATCATGGCGGTGGCCCGTTCCTGTAGGTTCATGCTCTACAACATCCGCAGAGTACGACCCTGCCTCACACAGGAAGCGGCGCAGGTCCTAATCCAGGCACTTGTCATCTCCCGTCTGGATTACTGCAACTCGCTGTTGGCTGGGCTCCCTGCCTGTGCCATTAAACCCCTACAACTCATCCAGAACGCCGCAGCCCGTCTGGTGTTCAACCTTCCCAAGTTCTCTCACGTCACCCCGCTCCTCCGCTCTCTCCACTGGCTTCCAGTTGAAGCTCGCATCCGCTACAAGACCATGGTGCTTGCCTACGGAGCTGTGAGGGGAACGGCACCGCAGTACCTCCAGGCTCTGATCAGGCCCTACACCCAAGCAAGGGCACTGCGTTCATCCACCTCTGGCCTGCTCGCCTCCCTACCACTGAGGAAGTACAGTTCCCGCTCAGCCCAGTCAAAACTGTTCGCTGCTCTGGCCCCCCAATGGTGGAACAAACTCCCTCACGAAGTCAGGACAGCGGAGTCAATCACCACCTTCCGGAGACACCTGAAACCCCACCTCTTCAAGGAATACCTAGGATAGGATAAGTAATCCTTCTCACCCCCCCCCTCCCCTTAATGATTTAGATGCACTATTGTAAAGTGGCTGTTCCACTGGATGTCAGAAGGTGAATTCACCAATTTGTAAGTCGTTTTGGATAAGAGCGTCTGCTAAATGACTTAAATGTAAAATGTAAATGTAAAAGCTTTAGAACAACTACTCATTCAAGCTTTGTCTTTATTTTTTTACTATTTTCTACATTGTAAAATAATATTGAAAGACATCAAAACTATGAAAAAACACATATGGAATCATGTATGTAGTAATCAAAAAAGTGTTAAACAAAAAATATTTCTGAGATTCTTCAAATAGCCACCCTTTGCCTTGATTACAGGTTTGCAAACTCTTTGCATTCTCTCAACCAGCTTCACCCGGAATGTTTTTCCAACTCATTTTGAAGGAGTTGCCACATATACTGAGCACTTGTTGGCTGCTTTTCCTTCACTCTGCGGTCTGACTCCTCCCAAACCATATCAATTTGGTTGAGGTCGGGGGATTGTGGAGGCCAGGTCATCTGATGCAGCACTCCGTCACTCTCCTTCTTGGTCAAATAGCCCTCACACAGCATGGAGGTGTGTTGGGTCATTGTCCTGTTGAAAAACAAATGATTGTCCCACTAAGCCCAGGCCAGATGGGACGGCGTATCGCTGTATAATGCTGATGTAGCCATGCTGGTTAAGTGTGCCTTGAATTCTAATGTTTTACATTGTGAAATACACGCTTTACATTAGGAAATACACAGCGGAGATCATCCGTTCACCCACACCGCATCTCACAAAGACAACAGCAGTTGGAACCAAAAATCACAAATTTGGACTCCAGACCGAATGACAAATTTCCACCAGTCTAATGTCCATTGCTCGTGTTTCTTGGCCCAGGCACGTGTCTTATTCTTATTGGTAGTGGTTTCTTCGCAGCAATTCGACCATGAAGGCCTGATTCACACAGTCTCCTCTGAACAGTTGATGTTGAGATGTGTCTGTTGCTTGAATTCTGTGAAGCATTTATTTGGGTTACAATTTCTGAGGCTGGTAACTCTAATGAATTTATCCTCTCCAGCCGGGAAACTCTGGGTCTTCCATTCCTGTGGCGGTCCTCATGAGAGCCAGTTTCATCATAGTGCTTGATGGATTTTGCTCCTGCACTTGAATAAACTTTCAAAGTGCTTGAAATATTCCTTATTGACTGACCTTCATGTCTTAAAGTAATGATGGACTGTCATTCTCTTTGCTTATTTGAGCTGTTCTTGCCATAATATGGACTTGGTGTTTTACCCAATAGGGGCATCTTCTGTATACTTGTGCATAATTTATATTTGTGCATCTGTAACTTTCTCACTCATCATTATTCATGATTCATTCGGGATGATCCATAATCCTGGTACAGTAGCATCCACATTTATGTCGAAGTGTTTGGAAAAATATTATATTCTTAATTAAAAAATAATCTGAAACACAACCCAAAATAAACAGAAAATGCATTCAACAAATTTGTAGAGTCACAAGCTTGATGTAGTCATTGCATACTATAAATATTGGAACAAATAATACTGTAAATGTTTGACTACTTTAATAAACATAAGTTAATTATACCCAGCACTTCTGGCCCCCTAAAATGTGGGAGCTATGTACAAAAAGTGCTGTAATTTCAAAACGGTTCACCCAATATGGATGAAAACACGCTTAAATTAAAGCTGTCGGTATGCACTTTAACATCACAGTCATTGTATCATTTCAAATTCAAAGTGCTGGAGTACAGATCCAAATCAACAAAACATTTGTCACTGTCCCAATACTTTTGGAGCTCACTGTATTTTCCTCTTGTGATGTTATTGTTTAACAGACAGACATGAATATCAATTGCCTGGCTGTGCTCCTGTGAGAGGGAGCACCAGAAGGACTGTAGGAACTGTTTCAGAGGGAAAAGGCCTTGGATCAGTTGAAGGCAATCTGGGATTTTTCCTGCTGATCAATGGTCATTTCAATTAGCCACAGCCAACGTCACAATCAAATCAAATCAAATGTATTTATATAGCCCTTCGTACATCAGCTAATATCTCAAAGTGCTGTTCAGAAACCCAGCCTAAAACCCCAAACAGCAAGCAATGCAGTTGTTGACGCACGTTGGCTAGGAAAAACTCCCTAGAAAGGCCAAAACCTAGGAAGAAACCTAGAGAGGAACCAGGCTATGAGGGGTGGTCAGTCCTCTTCTGGCTGTGCCGGGTGGAGATTATAACAGAACATGGCCAAGATGTTCAAATGTTCAGAAATTACCAGCATGGTCAAATAATAGGTCTGGGACAGGTAGCACGTCCGATGAATAGGTCAGGATTCCATAGCCGCAGGCACAACAGTTGAAACTGGAGCAGCAGCACAGCCAGGTGGACTGGGGACAGCAAGGAGTCATCATGCCAGGTAGTCCTGAGGCATGGTCCTATGGCTCAGGTCCTCCGAGAGAGAGAAAGAAAGAGAGAAAGAGAGAATTAGAGAGAGCATACTTAAATTCACACAGGACACCGGATAAGACAGGAGAAGTACTCCAGATATAACAAACTTACCCTAGCCCCCTGACACATAAACTACTGCAGCATAAATACTGGAGGCTGAGACAGGAGGGGTCAGGAGACACTGTGGCCCCATCCGATGATACTCCCGGACAGGGCCAAACAGGAAGGATATAACCCCACCCACTTTGCCAAAGCACAGCCCCCACACCACTAGAGAGATATCTTCAACCACCAACTTACCATCCTTAGACAAGGCCGAGTATAGCCCTCAACCCAAGGGGGGGCGCCAACCCAGACAGGAAGATCACGTCAGTGACTCAACCCACTCAAATGATGCACCCCTCCTAGGGACAGCATGAAAGAGCACCAGTAAGCCAGTGACTCAGCCCCTGTAATAGGGTTAGAGGCAGAGAATCCCAGTGGAGAGAGGGGAACCGGCCAGGCGGAGACAGCAAGGGCGGTTCGTTGCTCCAGAGCCTTTCCGTTCACCTTCACACTCCTGGGCCAGACTACACTCAATCATATGACCCACTGAAGAGAGGAGTCTTCAGTAAAGACTTAAAGGTTGAGAGCGAGTCTGCGTCTCTCACATGGGTAGGCAGACCATTCCATAAAAATGGAGCTCTATAGGAGAAAGCCCTGCCTCCAGCTGTTTGCTTAGAAATTCTAGGGACAATTAGGAGGCCTGTGTCTTGTGACCGTAGCGTACGTGTAGGTATGTACGGCAGGACCAAATCAGAGAGATAGGTAGGATCAAGGCCATGTAATGCTTTGTAGGTTAGCAGTAAAACCTGAAATCAGCCCTTGCCTTGACAGGAAGCCAGTGTAGGGAGGCTAGCACTGGAATAATATGATCACATTTTCTAGCAGCTGTATTTAGCAATAACTGAAGTTTATTTAGTGCTTTATCCAATGATGATATCTGATACAATGATATCTATAAGAAATTGTGAAATGTTTTATTCAGCAAAGAGGACAAATGTTTTCTGGTAACAATTAGTCTATCCTATCTTATTGCATTGACTAAATCAAATTAATGTAATAAAATACATTATATTTTGCCTATGGTATATACATTTCTAGAAATGTATATAGAGAATAGTAATAATGTCATAACAATTTGAAGCTTATTGTTTATTATGATTCAAATCATTTAAATGTCTACTTTTTCATAAAATGTTGTGGTTTAAAAAAGAGCACATTTCTGCCCGATGCCAGTTAAAATGTCCAAAGTAGCACATATTTCTATGACATTATAATGTTTTAGACAGAGTGTTGCCCATGCTTAGACCGGTTATGCACATTTGAGTTCACATTCAGGCTCCCGAGCTGTGAATACCTTGCTTCTTTAATATCAGTTTATACAAAAAAGTATTTATTTACAGTGACCCCCCCCATCCCCCACCCCACTATCGGGGCATGTATGCTACAAGGTCTCAAAGTTCCACGAGGATGCAGGCCCATGTTGACTCCAATGCTTCCCACAGTTGTGTCAAGTTGGCTGGCTGTCCGTTGGGTGGTGGACCGTTCTTGATACACACAGGAAACTGTTGAGTGTGAAAAACCCAGCAGGGTTGCAATTCTTGAAACACTAAATTGGTGTGCCTGGCACCTACTACCATACCCTGGTACTTAAATCTTTTGTCTTTCCCATTCATCCTCTGAATGGCACACATACACAATCCATGTCTAAATTGTCTCAAGGCTTAAAAATCCTTCTTTAAAAGGATAGGGCTGTCTGCTGCCCCCTTTGGAGTAATTGCGTGCCCATATTAAACAGAAAAAAAATCTTTCAAAAATTGCTAATATATGCATATAAAAAATATTATTGAATAGAAAGCACTCTAAATTTTCTAAAACCGTTGAAATTATGTCTGTATGTAAAGCAGAACTCTCAGGGCAGTCATCCTCCCAAACTCTCTCTTGTCATCATAAAAGTTGGCCCAACTCTGACGTCATCGCCCCCACCCTTCCCAAGCGCCTACAGACCTGGGAACAGTTTCTATGTCTTCAGCGCGATGTCTGCTTTCAATGGGGCTTCTCATTGTGAGAATAGCTCGCTCACGAGAGTTTTGGCGGCCTGAAACCTTTCGGTCACGCGAAAAAAAAGGTCACATACATGCGCGCTCTTCTTTAGTGTCCCCTCTTTTCCAAGAATGATTGAACGGCACGTGTGTTTCTGTTCGTCCTGAGAATTGTTGTGCACCTTTATAACATGCTAAAGCTTGGTTATGAACATAGTTTGACAAGTTTAGTCGACATATAATATGTAAATTCGACGTTTTGGTGCGCATCCACTTGACTTTTGGCTGCATTTCAACCGAAATATGCCGTGTTTGATAACCGAAAGACACAGACTTCACAACTAAACAATGTTTTTGGTGAGTATAATTCCTTCCAGGTCTTCTGATGGAAGAACAGCAAAGGTAGGGGAATATTTATGTGTTAAATTTGGGTTTCTGTGGACTCCAAGATAGAGGAGCCATCATGCTAATTTCTGAGCGCCGACTCATATTATAGCCTAGTGAACGAATTCTGTAACGTTAAAAATAAATGTAACACAGCGATTGCATTTAGAAGAAGTGTATCTTTCTATATATATGTAGAACATGCATATTTAGTTAAAGTTTATGATGTGTATTGCTTGTTATCTGACGTTATCTGCCGGAGCTATCGTCATTTCTCCGGACATTTGAGTAGCATTTTTGAACAATGCGTAATTGTAAACAGAGATTTATGGATATATATAGCATATTATTGAAAAAAACATAAATGTACTGTGTAACATGTTATATTACTGTCATCTGATGAAGATTTCAAAAGGTTAGTGATTTATTTTTCTTTTAATCCTGCGTTTGTTGATTGCATATTTTGTTCAACTTGGCTATGCAAATTAGCTGTGTCTTCGGTGGTGGTTTGACATAAATATGTGCTATGTTTTCGCCGTAAAACATTTTAGAAATCTGACTTGCTGGGTAGATAAACAAGGTGTTTATCTTTCATTTAAGCTATTGGACTTGTTAATGTGTGGAGGTTAAATATTTTTAAGAATATTTTTTGCGTTCCATGCGCCACATTCCAGCTGAGGGTGTTAGGGAAAGTTCCCAAGTGGGGATCAACATCCACATGAAGTTAATTAACCTGTCTCCTCCCCTTCATCTACACTGATTGAATTGGATTTAACCTCTCTAGGGTAGGGGGCAGCATTCAGAATTTTGGATGAAAAGCATGCCCAAATTTAACCACCTGCTACTTGGGCCCAGAAGATATGATATGCATATAACTGGTCGATTTGGATAGAAAACACTCTAAAGTTTACAAAACTGTTAAAATAGTGTCTGTGAGTATAACAAAACTGATTTGGTAGGCAAAAACCTGAGAGAAATCAATTCAGGAAGTATTTTTGTTTTTGTTTTGTAGTTTTCTATTCAATGACGGTATCCATTGACTTAGGACTCAATTCCTATGCCTTCCACTAGATGTCAACAGTCTTTAGAAATTGTTTCAGGCTTGTATTCTTATAAATGAGGGAGTAAGACCAGTCTGAATGAGTGGACCCTACCATGTCACAGAGCTTTTTCATGCGCAATCCCGAGAGAGTGCATTTCTTGTTTACCTTTTATATTGACTACGTTATTGTCCGGTTGAAATATTCTAGATAATTTAGGCTAAAAACAACCTGAGGATTGAATATAAACATCGTTTGACATGTTTCTATGAACTTTATGGATACAATTTGGATTTTTTGTCTGCCTGTTTTGACTGCGTTTGAGCCTGTGGATTACTGAAGAAAACGTGTGAACAAAATGGAGGTTTTTGGATATAAAGAGACTTTATCGAACAAAAGGAACATTTATTTAGTCAATTAATGTATTCTGAGTGCCACCATATGAAGATCACCAAAGCTAAGTGATTCATTTTATCTCTATTTCTGAGTTGTGTAACTCTTCTACTTGGCTGGTTACTGTTTGTAATGATTTGTCTGCTGGGCTATGTTCTCAAATAATCCGTAAAGCATTTTTTAAATCTGACACCGTGGTTGGATTTACAAGAAGTTAATCTTAAACCTATGTAAAATATGTTTTGTTTTCTGAATTTTTATAATGAGTATTTCTGTATTTGAATTTGGCGCTCTGCAATCTCACTGGATGTTGGCCACATGGGACGCTAGCGTCCCACATACCCTAGAGGTTTTTTAACAAGTGGTGACATTAATAAGGGATCATAGTTTCACCTGGATTCACCTGATCAGTCTGTGCATAAATGTTGGAACACTCAGTGTATATCTCTTTACTGTCTCAATTCCAGGCTGTTTTTCATTCAGACCTGGGGCACCAGAATCAGGTACAGGTTGACTCTATAGAGTGAATTTGTTACAGGTTGACTCTATAGAGTGAATCAGTTTCAGGTTGACTCTGTAGATTGAATCAGCTATAGGTGAGTGAAATCTCTGGCCATCAAGGACAATCTCTCAATTCACCTGAAAACCAGCAGTATTGCAGACCTTCAATCTTGGAATTGAGCATCTCAGACGTCTCTCTGAATTTTCAGCTAACAGACACTAGAGGTCTCTATAGAGATACATTTTTGACTGGCAGACAGGTAATGACTAGGCACAGACAGGTAATGACTAGGCACAGACAGGAAAGCCTGTTAAACAATGTGCGCTCATTATCACCTTTACAGTTCCCTCATTCATACTTCCTAATGTCTTACAGAACATCACCTTTACAGTTCCCTCATTCATACTTCCTAATGTCTTACAGAACATCACCTTTACAGTTCCCTCATTCATACTTCCTAATATCTTACAGAACATCACCTTTACAATTCCCTCATTCATACTTCCTAATATCTTACAGAACATCACCTTTACAGTTCCCTCATTCATACTTCCTAATATCTTACAGAACATCACCTTTACAGTTCCCTCATTCATACTTCCTAATATCTTACAGAACATCACCTTTACAGTTCCCTCATTCATACTTCCTAATGTCTTACAGAACATCACCTTTAAACGGTGATTTCACAATTTTTCTATTTCATATTCATAATCTCCAACAGCAAAATGTGTAAATGGCAATACATAACACCTTTAAAGGGAAATATTGCAATTTAATCCCAAACATTGCCTGCTCATTGCCTGCACATAATTGGTTAAAATCACGAAACACACTAGATGATGTCATCGGAAACACTTATCTTATCTACAAAACATAGAAAGGTGTCATGTTAACAAATGTTGATGTTGGGGTGGTGCTGAGGATTATGAATATGGAGTAGAACATTTTTGAAATGTACCTTAAACATCACTTTTAAGAATGGTATGTGGTGAATTCTAATCCATTTTGTTTTAGGGTTTTAGGGATACCAGAATAATCAACAAGCCTGTCAATATTATTTACAAAGTGCCAAACAAATATCTGTATTAAGAGTGTGTAACTTTCCGGCTGAGTATTTGTATAATTTTCTGCTTCAATGATTTTGTTTGCAAGCCGTAGATAATTGGATTCAAATTAGCAGGGACGACATGAAATAGAACGTAAGCCAGTTTTCTCAAATATGGATAGTCTGGAAAGCGATGCAGTATGATGGTTAGAAACCCACTCCACAGCATAATGAGATACAGTACCAGGTGGCTTGCACAGGTCTGCAACGCTCTGTTGTTCAGCTCTTTGCTTTTCTTGGTCCAGCAAATCACAGCAATCCTGAAATAAGTGACAGCGATGCTTCCCATTGATGAAGTAAAGAGCAGCACAGTGAAAAAGAGTCCATAGATGTTGTTGATTGAAACGTTCTCACAGGATAGCTTGAACAATGAAGCATTGTCACAATAAGCATTCTGAATGATTGAACTGCAGCGTGAAAGCCTCATGGTGAGACCCAGTAGGACAGACACTAACACAAGGGAAGCCCCCCAAGCAGACACAGACAGCGTAACTACAGTTTTGGTTGTCATTATGGACGTGTACCTTAATGGGTAACATATGGCCACATACCTGTCAAAGGCCATAATGATCAGTATCATATGTGAAGCTGATCCAAACGTGTGACTGAAAAAGGCCTGAGCAACACATTGACTGTACGTGATAAACCTCTCAGTTGAAACAATGTCAGCCATGAGGCGAGGCAACAAGACAGTGTTGCCAATCAGATCATTTACAGACAGGTTACAGAAGAGGATGTACATTGGTTGGTGCAAGCTTCTCTCTGTGATGATGGCGACCAGGACTCCAATGTTAGACACAAGGAGGGCTAGATAGACAAACAGCAAGGAGAAAAAAATTGGATACATGAATGTCTGTGGCAATTGAAAACCCTGGATGTGAAGGATATGGCTTGGTAACGACATGTTGTCATCCATCCTGTGAGCAATGAAGGGCAAACCTGGAAAAAAAGGACAGAAATATAAAAAATATATATAATTTGTTATAATTGTAAATAGAAGTTTTAAATGAAGATATACTACACATGCTGTTTGTTTCCTCTTTTTAAAATCTGCTGCTAGGAATTTTGAATATCCCATACTCACTCTGTCAAATGTGTTTATAAGAATGCCGCAGCATTAACAGCTGTAGTCAGTCAAGAGGAAAACCTGTATACAGGCAGTCCTCCAAAGCCACGCTTGTACCTTGCTGAAGAGGGTACGAATCCTGCCACAGGTATCGGCTACATCCTTTTTATCTACAACACTCACCCATCATTTATCATCCTTAGTTTCAACAATGATGAGGTAAGTCAAATGGTCACATGTGGATTTTCATGTCATAGTCTCAAGAGCTTAAGCTAGGCAGATTGTCATGACAACTCCTCTTGAGAAGGAAAATGTTATGCATTTAAAATGTTTAAAATATTGTGTGAGTGACCACTAATGGAAGCCATCTGGCAACTAGGTTTTGAATGATATTCTGTAGGTGTTTGTTAGCCTGGACCTGGATCTGTTTGTGCCGTCTTCACACCAAGCAGGCCAACATGGCTGGTTGGCGTGACAATTACTCCATATAGGACTTGGATAGACAGCACAAACAGTTTTGGATCTAGACTAGCTGGTCTTTTTGTAGGATCAAATCCTGATACACCTGATACACTAACGTACGTGGACACCCTTTCAAATTAGTGGATTTGGCTATTTCAGCCACACCCATAACTGACAAGCCATGCAATCTCCATAGACAAACATTAGCAGTAGAATGGCCGTACTAATAAGCTCAGTGACTTTCAACGTGGCACCGTCATGGGATGCCACCTTTCCAACACGTCAGTTCTTAAAATGTGTGCCATGCTAGAGCTGCCCCGGTCAACTGTAAGTGATGTTATTGTGAAGTAGAAACAGCGAAGTGATAGGCCACACAAGCTCACAGAACGGGACCGCTGAGTGCTGAACCGTGTAGCGCGTAAAAATTGTCTGTCCTCGGTTGCAACACTCACTACCAGGTTCAAAACTGCCTCTGTAATCAACGTCAGCACAATAACTGTTCATTGGGAGCTTCATGAAAGGGCTTTCCATGGCCTAACAGCGGCACCCAAGCCTAAGATCACCATGCGCAGTGCCAAGCGTCGGGATGAATTTTTTACATTTGACCTTTATTTTACTAGGCAAGTCAGTTAAGAACAAATTCTTATTTTCAATGACGGCCTAGGAACAGTGGGTAACTGCCTGTTCAGGGGCAGAACGACAGATTTGTACCTTGTCAGCTCGGGGATTCGAACTTGCAACCTTTCGGGTACTAGTCCAACGCTCTAACCACAGCTACCCTGTTGTGGTGTAAAGCTCGCCGCCATTGGACTCTGGAGCAGTGGAAACACGTTCTCTCGAGTGATGAATCTTGCTTCACCATCTGGCAGTCTGACGGATGAATCTGGGTTTGGCGGATGCCAGGAGAACGCTACCTGCCCTAATGCATAGTGCAGTGTAAAGTTTCTTGGAGGAGGGGGCTGTGGCTGGGGCTGCTTTTAATGGTTCAGGCTTGGCCCCTTAGTTCCAATGAAGGGAAATATTAACGCTACAGCATACAATGACATTCTAGACAAGGCCTGGGCAATTATTTTCCATGGAGGGCCACATTAGAATATATTTTTGCCATCGCGGGCCAGAATCATATTACAGGATTATACATGTGTATGATATATATACTGTAAATCACGTCCAGATATGATACTTATTTTAGTTTTTTAACATGCACAGAAATAAAACCACATCCATGTCTCCTTTTGGTAGGTATTTTCATTATTAAACATGCAGTCAACCACACGGAGGGAAAGGTACGCTGTGCATTCAGCAACTCTTGTTAACGGCACAAAAACACAAGAAAGAGAGAGAGCTCAACATTACATTTAAACTACTCAATCAGTGTGAGGAGTGAAGTCTCTGATGGGCTTTGACAAGAGCAGTGAAGTCAGGTATAGTTTTTGACATCACTATGTGCAGGATTGCTGAGAGGTGAGAGTCAGTAAGAGATGATCTTTGCCTTGACTTGCTATATTTCATCACTGAAAATGTCTGTTCACATACATAGGTTGACCCCAACAGTACAAACATCTTGTGAGCTTGACTCCTAATCTTTGGAAAGTTTTGTTCATCAAAAGATGCATAGAACCGAGTCAGTGACATTATTTTGAATAGTTCTCCAATCACTGCATCAGAAGGAAAACCGATAAGTTCAGTGGGAGTGTTATCCACATTGAAGGTGAAAAAAGAGGAAACCAACACCATGTCATTTTCCAACACTTTGAAATTCTCAAAACGACGAGAAAACTCACCGTTCAAAGCATGCAGTAGCGATGTATACTTCTCCCACTGGTCGTCTGATAGGGAGCAGACTAGTAGTGTAGGAAGGTGGGTGAGAGTGTTGGCTTCTACTTGGTGGGTCAGGGGGAGTAATTGTTTTGGACTGGCCTGCACAGACCCCTGATCTCAATTCCATTGAACATCTTTAGGATGAATTGGAATGCCGACTGCGAGCCAGGCCTACTCGCCCAACATCAGCGCCGACCTCACTAATGCTTTTGTGGCTGAATGAAAACAAGTCCCCACAGCAATGTTCCAACTAGAGCTCGACCGATTATTCGGAATGGCCGATTAATTAGGGCCAATTTCAAGTTTTCATAACAATCGGAAATCGGTATTTTAGGGCGCCCATTTGCCAATTTTTTTTTATTTTTTATTTTTATTATTTTTGGATATATTTTTTTATACCTTTATTTAACTAGGCAAGTCAGTTAAGAACACATTCTTATTTTCAATGACGGCCTAGGAACGTTGCCTTTTTCAGGGGCAGAACCACAGATGACCTTGTCAGCTCGAGGGATCCAATCTTGAAACCGTACAGTTAACTAGTCCAACGCTATAACCACCTGCCTCTCGTTGCACTCCACAAGGAGACTGCCTGTTACGCGAATGCAGTAAGCCAAGGTAAGTTGCTAGCTAGCATTAAACTTATCTTATAAAAAACAATCAGTCATAATCACTAGTGAACTACACATGGTTGATGATATTACTAGATATTATCTAGCGTGTCCTGCGTTGCATATAATCTGACTGAGCATACAAGCATACAAGTATCTAAATATCTGACTGAGCAGTGGTAGGCAGAAGCAGGCATGTAAACATTCATTCAAACAGCACTTTAGTGCGTTTTGCCAGCAGCTCTTCATTTTGCATCAAGCATTGCGCTGTTTATGACTTCAAGCCTATCAACTTCCGATATGAGGCAAGTGTAACCGAAGTGAAATGGCTAGCTAGTTAGCGCACGCTAATAGCGTTTCAAACGTCACTCGCTCTGAGCCTTCTAGTAGTTGTTCCCCTTGCTCTGCATGGGTAATGCTGCTTCGATGGTGGCTGTTTTCGTTGTGTTGTTGGTTCGAGCCCAGGGAGGAGCGAGGAGAGGGACAGAAGCTATACTGTTACACTGGCAATACTAAAGTGCCTATAAGAACATCCAATAGTCAAAGGTTAATGAAATACAAATGTTATAGAGGGAAATAGTCCTATAATTCCTATAATAACTAAAACCTAAACTTCTTCCCTGGGAATATTGAAGACTCATGTTAAAAGGAACCACCAGCTTTCATATGTTCTCATGTTCTGAGCAAGGAACTGAAACGTTACCTTTCTTACATAGCACATATTGCACTTTTAATTTCTTCACCAACACTTTTGTTTTTGCATTATTTAAACCAAATTGAACATGTTTCATTATTTACTTGAGGCTAAATTGATTTTATTGATGTATTATATTAAGTTAAAATAAGTGTTAAATCAGTATTGTTGTAATTGTCATTATTACAAATAAATAAAACAAAATCGGCCGATTAATCGTTATCGGCTTTTTTGGGCCTCCAATAATCGGTATTGGCGTTGAAAAATCAGAATCGGTCGAAATCTAGTTCCAACATCTACTGGAAAACCTTCCCAGAAGAGTAGAGGCTGTTATAGCAGCAAACGGGGGACCAACTCCATATTAATGCCCTCCATATTAATGCCCATGATTTTGGAATGAGATTTACCAAGCAGGTACCAAGCAGGTATCCACATACTTTTAGTCTTGTACTGTATTTATGCTGATACCTCAAGTGGTTTCATTCAGGCCTTCACCCTACTCTAGGCCAGTATGTGCCTGAGATACATTGGTTACAGCATTCAGTCTTTATGGTACGTAGATGTGCAACAAATAACCAAGTCATGCTGTTTAATTATAAGTAAACTAGACGATGAAGTATATACTCGAAGTGTATACATATCTACGTTTATGGCCAAATGTCATACTTTCAACAATGACTTAAACCTATAATTTGGTGCCCTTTGTCAGTGAAATGACACCTATCTGCAACCCTCTTTGAATTACATAATTTCACTGTTAATTACCCAAGTGGAGCAAGTGGATACATTTGATATTGACAGTGGGTCAAGTTACCTGACATTAAAAAGTCTGTTTTCCATGGTTGGACAAGCTGTTATAGTACAAAGACCAGAGGAACTAATGAGCGCCATGATCACTATGTACTGTAGCACTAACAAATCAGGCTAATAACAGAGGGCTAATTATCTAGGATCCCTAAACTCTAATTCCCACCAGGGAGAGGAATGATGCAATGGAGAGGAAAACACTAGTAGATGTGATAACAAATTAGTATGGCTACATTTACTGTTAAAAAAATGATGTGTGCGTAATCCAAACTTTTGTATCAATAAACAGGGGTGCTCAAACTTTTGGGCCTTTTGGGCCATTTAGGCCAAAATATGATCTGAGTGTTAGGTTGCGAGCCGAACAAATAGATAGTGTGTTTAGAAATCTAAAAGGTCAACAATAGCTTTTTAGTGTTTTTAAACAATAGCGTTTTACACTGAACAAAAATATAAACGCAATGTAAAGTGTTGGGCCCATGTTTCATGAGCTGAAATGAAAAAGCATATGTAACAATGTTGTGCGCAAATTTGTTTACATTCCTGTTAGTGAGCATTTCTCCTTTGCCAAGATAATCCATCCACTTGACAGGTGTGGCATATCAAGAAGCTTATTTTACAGCATGATCATTAGTCAGGTGCACCTTGTGCTGGGACAATAAAAGGCCACTCTAAAATGTGCAGTTTTGGCACACAATGCAATTCCACAAATGTCTCAAGTTTTGAGGGATCGTGCAATTGGCATGCTGACTGCAGGAATGCCACCAGAGCTGTTGCCAGAGAATTGAATGTTCATTTCTCTACCATAAGACACCTCCAATGTCATTTTAGAGAATTTGGCAGTATTTCCAACCAGCCTCAATTAAGTGTGCCTTTTTAAAAGTAATTTTGTGGAATTTCATTCCTTCTTAATGCGTTTGAGCCAATCTGTTGTGTTGTGTGACAAGGTAGGGGTGGTATACAGAAGATAGCCCTATTTGGTAAAAGACCAAGTCCATATTATGGCAAGAACAGCTCAAATAAGCAAAGAGAAAAGACATCAGATGTCTCTTTTTAACTTTTACCGTCTTATAAAGGCCCCATCTAGTATTCAATCTGTTTACCTTTATTCGCCTAATACAGTTCATTGTGGCTATTTTGTTAATCATAACACTTCCATGATTACATCAGTTAGCAGAGACATTCATCTTGGTGTGAAAAACATTTATTAATGAGCCCCGTAGAGAGTTGATTAAATAATGTATTATTGAGTGTATCTTGTTGTAATTAATCCATTGGGACTGCGGAAACAGTTATTAGTCTTCACCTCTCGCTAATGAAGCATGTTGATAAATTTACCCCGAGGAACCACAAGTTCAAGTTAGGCCTCTGCCTTATAATTAGGTGACATTGCACATATTTGAATGACATAAATCATGTAGATGATATCTCAAATGTCCAATGCATTTCAATAGAAGGGAGAAATATATCTATCTATCATAACGTTGCCTTATTTTATTCTCCATGCCTCTAGCCCAGGCATGCTCGAGCCTGAGTATACATGTTGATGGTCCATCAGAACATATATCGAATCAAATGTTAAAAATGAATAATGTATCTAGTCATATCTATAACTCCTTCCTTCCTGTTGTGTCAGAATGTCCACAGAGAGAAACATTGATTAAGTATCTATTAGGAGGCGACAAGGGAATATGTGGACACTGACCTATGGGATGGCAATGGGGACAAGAGGGCCTCTTTACCAAAGTGGCTAAAAGAACTGGGGAATGGACGAAAGGGATAGGTTAACCCAGGAGAGAGAGCCCTATTGGACAGGGAGGTAGTTAATTACATTTAGAGTCGTGTGTATTGTTGTGAAGTGTTAGATACTACTGTACTATTGGAGCTAGAAACACTAGCATTTCGCTACACCCACAATAACATCTGCTAAATATGTGTATGTGACCAATAACATTGAATTGAATCGAGCTCTGGTCATTGCTAGTTGATGAAGGGTCAGTGCGAGGACACCCCTCTCATGACTGGAGGATCCTGGGGGATGGAAGACTCACTTTACGCACTTGTAGCCGTGCGTCACAAACCCACTGAATTGGTGGGGAATTTGGTCTTTAAAAACAGAAAAACAGAGAAGATTCACACCCCTTGAATCTTTCCACATTTTGATGCGTTACAGCCTGAATTTAAAGTGGATTAAATGTAGATTTTATTTGGTCACTGACCTCCGCACAATACCCCATAATGTCAATGTGGAATTATGTTTTTCAGAAATGTAAAAAATTAATGAAAAGCTGAAATGTTTTGAGTCAATATGTATTCAACCCCTCTGTTATGACAAGGTCAGTAATGAAGCAAGTCAAATAATAAGTTGTATGGACTCACACTCGGTGCAATAACAGTGTTTAACATGCTTTTTGAATGACGACCTCATCTATGTACTCTACATATACAGTGGGGCAAAAAAGTATTTAGTCAGCCACCAATTGTGCAAGTTCTCCCACTTAAAAAGATGAGAGGCCTGTAATTTTCATCATATGTACACTTCTACTATGACAGACAAAATGAGAGAAAAAAAATCCAGAAAATCACATTGTAGGATTTTTTATGAATTTATTTGCAAATTATGGTGGAAAATAAGTATTTGGTCACCTAAAAACAAGCAAGATTTCTGGCTCTCACAGACCTGTAACTTCTTCTTTAAGAGGCTCCTCTGTCCTCCACTCGTTACCTGTATTAATGGCACCTGTTTGAACTTGTTATCAGTATAAAAGACACCTGTCCACAACCTCAAACAGTCACACTCCAAACTTCACTGTGGCCAAGACCAAAGAGCTGTCACAGGACACCAGAAACAAAATTGTAGACCTGCACCAGGCTGGGAAGACTGAATCTGCAATAGGTAAGCAGCTTGGTTTGAAGAAATCAACAGTGGGAGCAATTATTAGGAAATGGAAGACATACAAGACCACTGATAATCTCCCTCGATCTGGGACTCCACGCAAGATCTCACCCAGTGGGGTCAAAATGATCACAAGAACGGTGAGCAAAAATCCCAGAACCACACGGGGGGACCTAGTGAATGACCTGCAGAGAGCTGGGACCAAAGTAACAAAGTCTACCATCAGTAAAACACTACGCCGCAAGGGACTCAAATCCTGCAGTGTCCCCCTGCTTAAGCCAGTACATGTCCAGGCCTGAAGTTTGGTAGAGAGCATTTGGATGATCCAGAAGAAGATTGGGAGAATGTCATATGGTCAGATGAAACCAAAATATAACTTTTTGGTAAAAACTCAACTCGTCATTTTTGGAGGACAAATAATAATGAGTTGCATCCAAAGAACACCATACCTACTGTGAAGGATGGGGGTGGAAACATCATGCTTTGGGGCTGTTTTTCTGCAAAGGGACCAGGACGACTGATCCGTGTAAAGGAAAGAATGAATGGGGCCATGTATCGTGAGATTTTGAGTGAAAACCTCCTTCCATCAGCAAGGGCATTGAAGATCCTTTAATAGCAAAGAACACACATAGTCAGACAGCATAGACATAATAAATCGTTCAGCTTTGTCTCCTTACTCAAACCCTAGAACCATAAACCAATCCTCCATATCAACAGGCATATACCAAATTGTCATTTAGATACAACCAATTCTAAATACAATTCCAGACACTGCCATCCTCCTCTCTCTGATGGGAAAAGTAGGGAGTGACTGGCACACAGACACAGTGGAGCAAAAGATATGTTTACACATGATGACACCTTGATCACTCCCCTCTCTGCGGCCCATGCAACTTAGTCTTGACATAGAACAGATAACTGCCAAAGGCCACCACTATAGTACAACAAAATACATTTCTATGAGAAATAACTCATAAGCATATCATGAATATAAAACATCTTATCTATGTTACCCACCAATTCTGATTATTCCCCAACAACGCCCTGAAGCCTTCTTCACAACAATTGAATCGCTCTCCTTGAAGTTCTTGATGATCCGATAAATGGTTGATTTAGGTGCAATCTTACTGGCAGCAATATCCTTGCCTGTGAAGCCCTTTTTGTACAATTAATTACAATTCATCTGATCACTCTTCATAACATTCTGGAGTTTATCAAAATTGCCATCATACAAACTGAGGCAGTAGACTTTGTGAAAATGTACATTTGTGTCATTCTCAACTTTTGGCCATGACTGGACTGAACGCAAGTGAAATACAAATCACCCTATTGAAAGTATTAGTCTGAACCAATTACATATCTGGTGTATGATGATGGTTTACAGTCAGAATGAGGCCAGATGTGGGGAAAAGTGTATTTTTGTGCACAGAACACAAAAAATGGAAATAGTTCAATAATACTGCCTATCGGTAGTTAATCACTATATCTGTGCGTTGTATTGGTAAACAAGGCACAGAATATCGTAGCTTCAAATTATCCATCAAACTATCATTTCAACATCATGGACTGGCAGTCCCTGAATCCCTTGGCCCATCTCTCAGTTTACCAAACAAAGTTGCTGGATCATTCTGTTAAAATTCAAGATTGTGCTTTAAGTTGAAAGATGTATCCATTGTCTTTTTTTAACTTTTAAATGAATTATCTATACCTATTGGTTCTTGAAGAATCAGTATAATTTATAAATGCCTCATTAGCTTAGTTCAAGCGTAGTCCATCAGAACCCAACATATATGCTTGTTTAACTCCATCGTTAACAATGTAATTGTAAACATACACTCATGCTTAACTATGATTTGGATATCATGGATGGTCTATTCTTTCATCTATAGCACTGTCTACGAGTTTGTGAGAGGTTGCATTTATCCAGCCACTTTGCAGCTCAGTTGGAAGAGCATGGTGTTTGTAACACTATAGTAGTGTTTTAAACGCCAGGGAAGTATCAAGAGAATGAGGTGGAAAATGGAACTCCACAGGGTAGTGCTATTAGTCCTACCTTATTCATGTTGATGATTGATGACATCTTCGTGGATATCGGACAGGGCATAGGGGCGATATTATATGCAGATGATGGTGCCATTTAAAAAAAGGGGAAATAATATTCCTTATGTAATAGAGACAATGCAAGGTGCTGGAATGCCCCTTATCATGGGGTTTCAAGTTATCTGTATCTAAATATTGTCATATGATGTTCGCTAAATGACGAAAATGATTGAGGAAGATGTCAGTGTTGAATTCTATGGAGAACGAATGGGAAGAGTAACATCATTTAAGTATTTGGGGCTATGATGAAAAGCTTACATGGAGACAACATATTACATGTATTGAGACTAAATGTAAATGTAAGCAAATATTAAACCTCATGAGGACAATAGTTGGGCGTGATTGGGGGGTAGATAGGAAATCTTTACTGAATATTTATCGTACTTTGATGAGATCGTCTGTAGATTATGGGTGCTATGTACATTTTTTACATCGCAGTTGCACCTTGATAGGATGCAAGCGAGGGCACTCAGGCTGTGCGATGGTACATTTAAAACTACATCGGTTGAGGCTTTTCAAGTACATACTGGGGAAATGCCACGAGCCCTTAGAAGAGTTAAGATGGCCCTGGGAAAGACTGAAGGGTAGTATGGCAAATCATCCTACACTGACAGTATTGGAAGACTGTTGGGATTATGAACAATATCAAAAGAGGAGGTTTGGCCCAGAGATTGGAAAAAGTGTTGATGAATATGGACTATAGAGCCATCTGTGGCATTGACATTGATATTTTATTAGGCAAGTCAGTTAAGAGCAAATGCTTATTTTCAATGACAGCCTAGGAAGAGTGGGTTAACTACCTGTTCAGGGGCAGAAGAAGAGATTTGTACCTTGTCAGCTCAGGGATTTGAACTTGCAAACTTTCAATTACTAGTCCAACGCTCTAACCACTAGGCTACCCTGCCGCCATCTTGGGCTGTCTGTGACAACAGGAAATGTAATATTGTTATAGGGCCATCTGTGACAACAGGAAATTTGATCTTGTTATAGGGCCTTCTGTGACAACAGGAAATGTGATCTTGTTATAGGGCCATCTGTGACAACAGGAAATGTGATCTTGTTATAGGGCCATCTGTGACAACAGGAAATGTGATATTGTTGTAGGGCCATCTGTGACAACAGGAAATGTGATATTGTTATAGGGCCATCTGTGACAACAGGAAATGTGATCTTGTTATAGGGCCATCTGTGACAACAGAAAATATGATATTGTTGTAGGGCCATCTGTGACAACAGGAAATGTGATATTGTTATAGGGCCATCTGTGACAACAGGAAATATGATATTGTTATAGGGCCATCTGTGACAACAGGAAATGTGATATTGTTATAGGGCCATCTGTGGCAATAAGAAATGTGATATTGTTATAGGGCCATCTGTGGCAATAGGAAATGTGATATTTTTATAGGGCCATCTGTGACAACAGGAAATGTGATATTGTTATAGGGCCATCTGTGGCAATAGGAAATGTGATATTGTTATAGGGCCATCTGTGGCAATAGGAAATGTGATATTGTTATCGGGCCATCTGTGACAACAGTAAGTGTGATATTGTTATAGTGCCATCTGTGGCAACAGGAAATGTGATATTGTCATAGGGCCATCTGTTGCAACAGGAAATGTGATATTGTTATAGGGCCATCTGTGGCAACAGGAAATGTGATATTGTTATAGGGCCATCTGTGGCAATAGGAAATGTGATATTGTTATCGGGCCATCTGTGACAACAGTAAGTGTGATATTGTTATAGTGCCATCTGTGGCAACAGGAAATGTGATATTGTTATAGGGCCATCTGTGGCAATAGGAAATGTGATATTGTTATCGGGCCATCTGTGACAACAGTAAGTGTGATATTGTTATAGTCATAGGGCCATCTGTTGCAACAGGAAATGTGATATTGTCATAGGAAATGTGATATTGTTATAGGGCCATCTGTGGCAACAGGAAATGTGATATTGTTATAGGGCCATCTGTGGTGACATTGTTATAAACAGGAAATGTGATATTGTAATAGGGCCATCTGGTGACATTGTTATAGGGCCATCTGTGGCAACAGGAAATGTGATATTGTTATAGGGCAACAGGAAGTGTGATATTGTTATAGGGCCATCTGTGGCAACAGGAAATGTGATATTGTAATAGGGCCATCTGTGACAACAGGAAGTGTGATATTGTTATAGGCCATCTGTGGCCATCTGTTATAGGGCCATCTGTGGGTAACAGGAAATGTGATATTGTTATAGGGCCATCTGTGACAACAGGAAGTGTGATATTGTAATAGGGCCATCTGGGGTAACAGGAAATGTGATATTGTTATAGGGCCATCTGTGACAAAGGAAGTGTGATATTGTTATAGGCCATGTGGGAACAGGAAATGTGATATTGTAAGAGGGCCATCTGTGACAACAGGAAGTGTGATATTGTTATAGTGCCATCTGTGGGAACAGAACAGGAAATGTGATATTGTAAGATCTGGGGTAACAGGCCATCTGTGACAACAGGAAGTGTGATATTGTAATAGGGCCATCTGTGGCAACAGGAAATGTGATATTGTAAGAGGGCCATCTGTGACAACAGGAAGTGTGATATTGTTATAGTGCCATCTGTGGGAACAGGAAATGTGATATTGTAAGAGTGCCATCTGTGACAACAGGAAATGTGATATTGTAAGAGGGCCATCTGGGGTAACAGGAAATGTGACATTGTTATAGGGCCATCTGTGACAACAGGAAGTGTGATATTGTAATAGGGCCATCTGGGGTAACAGGAAGTGTGATATTGTTATAGGGCCATCTGTGACAACAGGAAGTGTGATATTGTTATAGTGCCATCTGTGGGAACAGGAAATGTGATATTGTAAGAGGGCCATCTGTGACAACAGGAAGTGTGATATTGTTATAGTGCCATCTGTGGGAACAGGAAATATGATATTGTAAGAGGGCCATCTGGGGTAACAGGAAATGTGACATTGTTATAGGGCCATCTGTGGCAACAGGAAGTGTGATATTGTTATAGTGCCATCTGTGGGAACAGGAAGTGTGATATTGTTATAGGGCCATCTGTGACAACAGGAAGTGTGATATTGTTATAGTGCCATCTGTGGAACAGGAAATGTGATATTGTAAGAGGGCCATCTGTGGCAATAGGAAATGTGCCACCATGGTTATATGTAGTTTAAGATCTGGAAAGTCAGAACGTGAGGATTTATGAGTAAAAATAAAGATGCAGCTGTTAGGTTAACAAGGAAATGGTATTGAAATTCAGTTCCGTTGGATTTTGGCTCAATCAGGAGTGCATGGAAATTATACCGTAGATATAATGGCAAAAAGAGCAGTGAAAAATAATATACAGGTGCAGTTGGGTAGAGGGGAAATTAAAACATTGATTCAGAAAAATGGGTTAAATTGCTGGCAGAGACAATGGGGTGAAAATAGTAAGGGCAGACATGTTTATAGTACAAGGAAATCTGTACGGGAGATAGTGTCATATAATGGGAACAGAAGGGAGGAGGTTGTATAGGATGACATTAACATATGGGATTGTATTCATCTTTAAAAGTGATAGGGGAACATGGTACTGGAATGTACAATGGATGTATGGTGGAGGAAACCATTTAACATGTATTATTATTTTGTGAAATGAATGATGTAGAAAGGAAGAGATTGTTTCATAGTGTCAGAGAGGTTGGTCAGGAATGTGTGGTATTTTGGGTGGGGGTGATGGGAGTAGTGAGGTTTGTAGGGAATTGTATTTTAATAGAAATTCAGCGTTAGTTAAGAGAATATAGTCGTATATATAGGTTGTGAACGGTCTCACCCTCCAGTACAGTAGGTGGCGGTGTATGTGTGACAGGTTAAAGGAAATATTCATAGCCTGTTATACATTAAAAAGTATTAGTAAATTCATAGTATGTGAGGATCTTAAAACATCTAAGGTTAAAAAGATGCATTCAGTATTAGTTGATAGAGATTGATAACATTCATATTGTAGCGACCCGCACAGACAGCTGTGTGTTATGTGTTAGGCTAGGAGGTGATTGTGTTGTACTGACCAGTACCCGGTGTTCGCGGGGTCCGACATGTCAATCAACCTGCTATCTGCCAAACACGGGAATGCCTGGAATGTTCTGATGCCGGGCATCCTGGTGGTTGGCGGAGTGGCGTGGAGGGGGGTTGGGCAGGGGGGTGGAGCATTGGAAGTTAAGTCCAGGTTCAGCCTTTGTTCTCTCTCTCTTACGTCTGGGCTTCCCAAGAGAAGGTCACGATTGGTTTGTGGGTTATCTGTTATCTTTTTGGCGTGTGCTACGGCCCAAACAGTAGCCTGTGTAAAGTTGGTTTAATAAACCGTCAATTCGCAAACTCAAGCCTCTGTCTGGACAATTGTTCATTTATGATCTAGTCAGGTCATTACAATATAATGGTGTTAAAGTTAAAATCTGTCAAGCGTACAAAGGGTACGAATTGTGAGAGTAATGTGTAAACATTATATTGATTATTTTATTTTGTGGTGCCTAAAAGTGTTAATCTGTGATCTACGAAATGCTCTTAATCTATGAGCCGGAGATCGGTTGCTCTGGTCTCCACCCATATTCCTGGGGAAATCACGGTCTTTTCTCATTGAACTAAAAGTTGAATTGAGAAAACGACGACATCGTATCACTCTCGTGATTATTTCTCCCCTGTTTTCAGGTATTTATTGATAATAAAAAAGAGTAATTTAAATGTTATAACTCGCTAACATGTCAAGAATGTTTAAGGTGTGTCTTAGTAACATCTTTAGGAAGTTAGAGTTAAGTTTGAAGAGAGTAATATGAGCCCTACTCGGTTGTAGCGAAGAATAGCATCGTACTGAGAGTAGCTGCCATTTTATGTTGAATGTGAATGAACATGTGCGTTGTTAAGATATTTTGCTGTGTTATTTGTATAATGGTTTTTCTGTAGTTTTGTAATGTGTTACAAAAGTAAAATGATTGAACTAAAAGTTGAATTGGGAAAACGACATCGTATCACTCGTGATTATTTCTCCCCTGTTTTCAGGGGCATAACAAATGCACCTGTCTGTTGGTTGTGATTCTCCAATAAAACATAAAGAAGAAGAATTGCATGTCAGAGCAAAAAGCAAGCCACAAGGTCAAAGGAACATCCGTCAAACTCAGAGACAGGATTGTGTCAAGGCACAGATCTGGGAAAAGATACCAAAACATTTCTGCTGCATTGAAGACACTGTGGCTTCCATCATTCTTAAATGGAATAAGTTTGGAACCACCAAGACTCTTCCTGGAGCTGGCCGCCTGCCCAAACTGAGCAATTGGGGGAGAAGGGCCTTGGTCAAGGAGGTGATCAATAGCCTGATGGTCACTCTGACAGACCTCTAGAGTTTCTCTATGAAGATTGGAGAACCTTGCAGAGTTACAACCATCTCTGCAGCACTCCACCAATCAGGCCTTTATGGTAGAGTGGCCAGACGGTAGCAACTCATCAGTAAAAGGCACATGACAGCCAGCTTGGAGTTTGCCCGAAAGGCATGTAAAGGACTCAGACCTTCAGACACAAGATTCACCTGGTCTGATGGAACCAGATTGAACTCTTTGGCCTGAATGCCAAGTGTCACGTTTGGAGGAAACTCACCACCTGATCAATACCATCCCTACAGGGGAGCATTATGGTGGCAGCATCATGCTGTGGGGAGGTTTTTCAGTGGCAGGGACTGGGAGACCAGTCAGGATCGAGGAGAGATGAATAGAGCAAGGTACAGAGAGATCATTGATGAAAGCCTGCTCAGGACCTCAGACTGGGGTGAAGATTCACCTTCCAACAGGACAACCCTAAGCACACAGCCAGAGCCCGGACTTGAACGTGATCGAACATCTCTAGAGAGATCTGAAAATAGCTGTGCAGCGACGCTCCCCATCCAACATCCCCAAATACAGGTGTGCCAAGCTGTTCGGGTCATACCCAAGAAGACTCGAGGCTGTAATCACTGCCAAAGGTTCTTTAACAAAGTACTTAGCAAAGGGTCTGAATACTCAGTTTCAGATTTTTTGTAATAAATTTGCTACATTTTCTAAAATCTGTTTTTTGTTTTGTCATTATGAGGTATTGTGTGTAGATTGATGAGTGGGCATTATTTCTGCTCTAGCCAAGCTAGTTTAGAAAGATTGACATCATAATAGCAAGGTATTTGTCAGGACCCGGTTACAAACCTGGGTCTCCGGAGTGAGAAACAGTCACTTAACCAACTGAGCCACGAATAGTCAGCAGAACCCAGAAGATGAGGCAGACACAGCAGTACTTAAGACGGTGTATTTAATAAAGTAAAAAGGAGAAGTCCTTCAATACAAAAATGGCAAATCCAAAAGGTGGTAGGAATAGCACAAAAAAGCCTCAAGAGATACTCAAAAACAAAAACAGAATTCCACAAGAGCATCCACCGGAATCGACAAGAATACACAGAACACTAGGGCTGGGTGCTAACATACAAACACAGAGCACAGAACTGAGGGAAACTAAGGGTTTAAATACAATCAGGGAAAACGAGGCACAGGTGCAAATAATAATGGGGAACAAGGGAAAAAACATAAGGTCAAAAAGCACAATGGGGGCATCTAGTGACCAAAACCCGGAACAACCCTGGCCAAATCCTGACAGTATTGTTTGCTTTTAGACAAAATGTAACAGACAGGTAAACCCTCAGCTAAGCTACACCACTCATCTGAATAACATGCCATATACCTATACACACATTGCTTTAATGCAGAGTACATGTTAAGTTAAAGACAATATATGTTTAAAATGATCAACTGTAATATGATTACATTTCAATTGAGTGACTAGAGTGACTGAATATAACCAATGTGATAATTCAGTTAATACGAGCCCTACAGTAAGCTAGACTGGAGCTAACTAGCTTTAGATACGTTTTTGCTAGTGATGAGTCAGTCAGATTTACATGCTTTATAGTACATTAAATGTGTACATAAGATGAGCTTTTCTTCCTTTACAGGTATTTGATGATGGCGGGCCAGAATCTTAATCAGACATTCAGTTACCACCTGCAGATTGCCAGTTTTGACATCCCTACCCCAGTGAGCTACCCTGTGTTCACCATTGGTCTCCTGCTCTCTGTGTTCTCTGTCTTCTGCACCATCACCATCTCACCATCAACATCATGCTGTTGCTCATCACACAGTGGACGCTCCACAAGCCCATGTTTTACATCCTATTCAGTCTCCCCCTGAACAACTTGGTAGGAATCAGCTCCATGCTACCCAGTGAGTTGGCAGACACTACTCCATGTGTTTTTCAAGCCTTTCCTTGTCACATGTACGGGGGTGCTTTCCCTACGAGCAGCGATATCAATTGATAGATTTTTTTGCCATTTGAAAACCACTGCAATACCCCTCGATCATGACACCTTTTACACTGTGTCATTTTATCAGCTGCTTGGGGCCTGGACCTGGCCATGATACAGACCCTGTTTACTCTTTGGATAGAAAACACTCTGAAGTTTCTAAAACTGTTTGAATCATGTCTGTGAGTATAACAGATCTTATGTAGCAGGCAAAACTCAGAGGACTAACTGTTCAGATTTTTTCCCCCCTCTCTGTTCCCTATATTGTCTTTGCCAAGGAACCTGTTTTCAGTTCCTACCGCTTCCACTGGATGTCACCAGTCTTTGGCATTTGGTTGAGGTTATTCCTTTGTGCAATGAAGAAGTAGGCCAACTCGGAACTGGGGACACTTTTGTGAGATGCGCAAGATGTGAAACGCAGCGCTGGTTTGTTTTATTTCTTGTATTGAATACAGATTGCCCCGTCTACAATTTGATTGATTATTAACGTTTAAAAATACCTAAAGTGGTATTATAAAAGTAGTTTGAAATATTTTGGCAAAGTTTATAGGCAACTTTTGAAATATTTTGTAGTGACGTTGCGTTTTTGTAAGCAGTTTTTTTCTGGATCAAACGCGTTTTATAAATGGACATTTTGGATATATATGGACGGAATTAATCCAACCAAAGGACCAATTGTGATGTTTATGGGACATATTGGAGTGCCAACAAAAGAAGCTCGTCAAAGGTAATGCATGTTTTATATTTTATTTCAGCGTTTTGTGTAGCGCCTGCAGTGTTGTAATATGCTAGCTCCTTTGTTCACTGCTGGTGCAGATGGTGCAGGCTATCAGATAATGGCTTCTTATGCTTTTGCCGAAAAGCATTTTTAAAATCTGACATGTTGGCTGGATTCACAACGAGTGTAGTTTTAATTGAGTATCTTACTCCCCCCCATTATTTTGTACACTGCTGCTACTCGCTGTTTATTATCTATGCATAGTCAGCTCAACCCTACCTACATGTACAAATGACCTCTAACCTGTACCCCTGCACACTGACTCGGTACCAGTATCCCCTGTATATTGCCTCGTTGTTGTAATGTTATTGTATTACTTTTTTATTATTTTTCACTTTAGTTTATTTGGTAAATATTTTCTTAACTCTTCTTGAACTGCACTGTTGGTTAAGGGCTTGTAAGTAAGCATTTCACAGTAAGGTCTACACTTCTTGTATTCGGCGCATGTGACAAATAAAGTTTGATTTGATTTATTACTCCAATTATATATGGGATGAAAACAACGGACATCAGAACAGGTGGAGAGAAAGAAAAAGACGGTGTTCAAGTGAACATTTAATGAATGTCAGCGACGCTCTGGTTTCCTGTGTCTCTCAGGGTTCATTGTTATATCTCTTTCTCTAATCATTGGGGGGAAATATCAAATGAATCGGTCTTGGGGAAACAACTTATTCTACTGATGTGGTGTAGCAATAATCTGTCATAGTAACATACAGAACATCTGTTTAATACCTTTCTTCCTTGACTTGTTTGGAGATTACTATTCAATCACATTTTGTAAACTGGATATGTTAGGCGGTGGCCTCTATAAAGGTTTGCTTTACTCTTTTATATTTTACTTGATTTTATTACAGTTTTTTTTCGATTGCTCAACGACAGTGGGAACAACAGGAGTCACGTGCAAAACTCTAACTACAGTCTGCACTACCAACAGTCACCTGAGCTAAACAGTTCACATCACCTGCAAAACTCATTCCAAGCAACACAACTCTTAACACATGGCTCAAAACACGCTCAGTGCAGCCAAACACTATGCACAACCCTCACTGAGATAACACACACTGTCACTCAGAACACACTGAGAGTAAAAACACTAGCATCAAACACCAATACAGAAAATACAAACTTTTCATCTTTACAGTTTGAACAATTTCAGTGACTTCATACAAAGTAATATTTTCTTCAAAGAAAATAGTGACATTCTTTCACATGATTTATTAATTTTTTTAGAACATAACAATTCTTTAAGGTAAATGAAAATTAGCAGTTTGCTTCAATAGTCTGTAGTAAGTTACGGAATTTCAGTAATGAGAAAAAAAAGGTAGAAACTAAAAGTACATACTGTAATTCGAACAAATAATTGAGGGGCTAATCCTGCCTCTCTCTAGCATCAGGCCACAGGTTTTCTTCAACATCACATCTAATGTTTTCTCTCGCCATGCACCTGGGGAAGAACCTTCTGGAGTGCCTTGTCCATCCCTGGCAGTCCTCTGGACTCATGTCCTCACATCCGGCACGCATGGCTTCCAAAAGCGACATTTGGTCATGTGGGTGGTGACCAAACACTTTCCACCTCCAGGCAGAGAAAAACTCCTCTATTGGGTTGAGGAAGGGTGAATATGCTGGCAGGTTCAAAACCATAAATCTGTGATGTGCTGCAAACCAATCTGTGACAGCTGCAGAGTGGTGAAAAGCAACGTTATCACAAACTATGACAAAAACTTGGGGGTTTCTTACTGGCTCCCCCTGTTCTGCTGTCACTAGCTGAGCATAGAGCTGTTCTAGGAAAGCTATAAGCCTTTCTGTGTTGTATGGGCCAATGAGTGGTGTGTTGAGAAGCAAACCATCATTGGCCATTGCAGCACACATGGTGATATTTTTCCCCCTTTGGCCTAGAACCTCCACAGTGGCCCTTTGACATATAACATTCCTTCCTCTGCGCCGTGTTTTGGCAAGGTTAAATCCAGCTTCATCGATAAATACAAATGAATGTGGTCTTTCCAGTGCTTCCACCTCCATTACTCTCTGAAAAACAGTAAGTGCACAGTTCTACTGTAGAAATGCTAGTGTTTTTTTTTTACTGTAAATATTTTGTATAGCTGTGTACGTAACCTCAGACATCTTACCTGGACATATTGGTATCTTTGTTCTTTTACCCGTTCACTGTTTCTCTCGAACGGTACAGTGTATAACTGTTTCATTGTAACTTGGTGTTTCTTTAGGACTCGAGCAATAGTGGTTGAGCTGACAGAATTAACATTTTCAAACATATCATTATCAGCCAGCACTCTATCTTGAATCTCCCGCAGTTTTATTGCATTGTTGACAACAACCATGTCAACAATAGCATTTTCCTGCTCATTTGAAAATATTTTTCCTCTTCCCACTGTTGGGGGCAGCCTTTGGGTCCTGTTGTAAAAATATATTTTACAGTCAAACTTACTGTAATATATATCTGTGTAAATATTCTATAATTGCAATACAAAATAGATTCCTGTAATGTTTTCATTTACTGTAAGGATGTAACTCTCACCTGTTTGTATGATGGAAAATTCGCATTACAGATGCCACTGTGGATCTTTGCAGATTGGGTTGCACCCTCAACCCTGCCTCTCTCGATGAGAGACCATGGTTCACGACATGGTCTATAAGTGTCGCCCTTATCTCATCTGAAATAACAGCTCTTTGTCTTCTTTGTCTTCCTCCACACATCCGCCCTCTCCCTGGCACCCTTCTTCCTCCACGAACCCATCTTCCTTGTTCCATTTCCAAAATGAGTCTTTCTGAGCTCTACCTATATATACTGTAATATGTGTGTGTGTTCACTAACAAGTCTAAAACAAGACACCTGCTTAGCCTTTCAGCTGAAATTGCAATCAGCAGTGTTTGAAAGGCACAAGGCTGAAATCTATTCCGTTTTGAATGTGTGGTTCACAGTTTTGACAGCAGTGTGTTAGCATTTGAACAAAGTGCTGTAAATCCACAGTGTTGTGCAGGTTGTGGTTAAAGTCATGGGATAAGTGTGTAGAGTTTTGAAAACTGTGTTCAAGCAATGAAAAACGAACTAGAGTTTGGTCCACATGAACTGCTGCTGTGCAGACTGTAGTTAGAGTTTTGCACATGTGACTCCAGTTGTGTCCACTGTCGTTTAGCAATCGAAAAAAACTGTAATGTATGCATAACATTTTCATATAGATTGGTATATCGCAAGGTGACCTCAGTGTGGAAAATTATGTCATGTGAAAAAGTAGTCCTGCAATTTCCCAAGTCACCCAGAATCACTTGGTGCTGTGTTATATTGTCCAATCAGCCAAGTCACCCAGACAGAATCACTTGGTGCTGTGTTATATTGTCCAATCAGCCAAGTCACCCAGACAGAATCACTTGGTGCTGTGTTATATTGTTCAATCAGCCAAGTCACCCAGACAGAATCACTTGGTGCTGTGTTATATTGTTCAATCAGCCAAGTCACCCAGACAGAATCACTTGGTGCTGTGTTATATTGTTCAATCAGCCAAGTCACC
Organism: Oncorhynchus masou masou; assembly: GCF_036934945.1. Lineage (NCBI taxonomy): Eukaryota > Metazoa > Chordata > Actinopteri > Salmoniformes > Salmonidae > Oncorhynchus > Oncorhynchus masou. The sequence continues at coordinate 82,746,262 of NC_088224.1, forward strand.
CAGACAGAATCACTTGGTGCTGTGTTATATTTGATTTGTTTGATCGTAGCTAGCTAGCTACATAGCCGTCTTTGTATCTAAGACAATTGTGTAGTCTAGAGCGATTTTCTAGGTTAGCTAGCCAGCTATTGTCGTTCTTTTAACGTAACGTAACGTAACGCAATCACCACTGCTAGCTAGCCAGCTAGCCCCCGAATAGCATTACACTCGACGGAACGACTTGATTAGTGTAGTGTCAACATCGCAGCCACTGCCAGCTAGCCTACAAAGTCAACAACGTAGCCACTGCCAGCTAGCCTACTCCAGCAGTACTGTATCATTTTAGTCAATAAGATTCTTGCTACGTAAGCTTAACTTTCTGAACATTCGAGACGTGTAGTCCACTTGTCATTCCAATCTCCTTTGCATTAGCGTCGCCTCTTCTGTAGCCTGTCAACTATGTGTCTATCTATCCCTGTTCTCTCCTCTCTGCACAGACCATACAAACGCTCCACACCGCGTGGCCGCGGCCACCCTAATCTGGTGGTCCCAGCGCGCACGACCCACGTGGAGTTCCAGGTCTCCGGTAGCCTCTGGAACTGCCGATCTGCGGCCAACAAGGCAGAGTTCATCTCAGCCTATGCCTCCCTCCAGTCCCTCGACTTCTTGGCACTGACGGAAACATGGATCACCACAGATAACACTGCTACTCCTACTGCTCTCTCTTCGTCCACCCACGTGTTCTCGCACACCCCGAGAGCTTCTGGTCAGCGGGGTGGTGGCACTGGGATCCTCATCTCTCCCAAGTGGTCATTCTCTCTTTCTCCCCTTACCCATCTGTCTATCGCCTCCTTTGAATTCCATGCTGTCACAGTTACCAGCCCTTTCAAGCTTAACATCCTTATCATTTATCGCCCTCCAGGTTCCCTCGGAGAGTTCATCAATGAGCTTGATGCCCTGATAAGCTCCTTTCCTGAGGACGGCTCACCTCTCACAGTCCTGGGCGACTTTAACCTCCCCACGTCTACCTTTGACTCATTCCTCTCTGCCTCCTTCTTTCCACTCCTCTCCTCTTTTGACCTCACCCTCTCACCTTCCCCCCTACTCACAAGGCAGGCAATACGCTCGACCTCATCTTTACTAGATGCTGTTCTTCCACTAACCTCATTGCAACTCCCCTCCAAGTCTCCGACCACTACCTTGTATCCTTTTCCCTCTCGCTCTCATCCAACACTTCCCACACTGCCCCTACTCGGATGGTATCGCGCCGTCCCAACCTTCGCTCTCTCTCCCCCGCTACTCTCTCCTCTTCCATCCTATCATCTCTTCCCTCTGCTCATACCTTCTCCAACCTATCTCCTGATTCTGCCTCCTCAACCCTCCTCTCTTCCCTTTCTGCATCCTTTGACTCTCTATGTCCCCTATCCTCCAGGCCGGCTCGGTCCTCCCCTCCCGCTCCGTGGCTCGACGACTCATTGCGAGCTCACAGAACAGAGCTCCGGGCAGCCGAGCGGAAATGGAGGAAAACTCGCCTCCCTGCGGACCTGGCATCCTTTCACTCCCTCCTCTCTACATTTTCCTCCTCTGTCTCTGCTGCTAAAGCCACTTTCTACCACTCTAAATTCCAAGCATCTGCCTCTAACCCTAGGAAGCTCTTTGCCACCTTCTCCTCCCTCCTGAATCCTCCCCCCTCCCCCTCCTCCCTCTCTGCAGATGACTTCGTCAACCATTTTGAAAAGAAGGTCGACGACATCCGATCCTCGTTTGCTAAGTCAAACGACACCGCTGGTTCTGCTCACACTGCCCTACCCTGTGCTCTGACCTCTTTCTCCCCTCTCTCTCCAGATGAAATCTCGCTTCTTGTGATGGCCGGCCGCCCAACAACCTGCCCGCTTGACCCTATCCCCTCCTCTCTTCTCCAGACCATTTCCGGAGACCTTCTCCCTTACCTCACCTCGCTCATCAACTCATCCCTGACCGCTGGCTACGTCCCTTCCGTCTTCAAGAGAGCGAGAGTTGCACCCCTTCTGAAAAAACCTACACTCGATCCCTCCGATGTCAACAACTACAGACCAGTATCCCTTCTTTCTTTTCTCTCCAAAACTCTTGAACGTGCCGTCCTTGGCCAGCTCTCCCGCTATCTCTCTCAGAATGACCTTCTTGATCCAAATCAGTCAGGTTTCAAGACTAGTCATTCAACTGAGACTGCTCTTCTCTGTATCACGGAGGCGCTCCGCACTGCTAAAGCTAACTCTCTCTCCTCTGCTCTCATCCTTCTAGACCTATCGGCTGCCTTCGATACTGTGAACCATCAGATCCTCCTCTCCACCCTCTCCGAGTTGGGCATCTCCGGTGCGGCCCACGCTTGGATTGCGTCCTACCTGACAGGTCACTCCTACCAGGTGGCGTGGCGAGAATCTGTCTCCTCGCCACGCGCTCTCACCACAGGTGTCCCCCAGGGCTCTGTTCTAGGCCCTCTCCTATTCTCGCTATACACCAAGTCACTTGGCTCTGTCATAACCTCACATGGTCTCTCCTATCATTGCTATGCAGACGACACACAATTAATCTTCTCCTTTCCCCCTTCTGATGACCAGGTGGCGAATCGCATCTCTGCATGTCTGGCAGACATATCAGTGTGGATGACGGATCACCACCTCAAGCTGAACCTCGGCAAGACGGAGCTGCTCTTCCTCCCGGGGAAGGACTGCCCGTTCCATGATCTCGCCATCACGATTGACAACTCCATTGTGTCCTCCTCCCAGAGCGCTAAGAACCTTGGCGTGATCCTGGACAACACCCTGTCGTTCTCAACCAACATCATGGCGGTGGCCCGTTCCTGTAGGTTCATGCTCTACAACATCCGCAGAGTACGACCCTGCCTCACACAGGAAGCGGCGCAGGTCCTAATCCAGGCACTTGTCATCTCCCGTCTGGATTACTGCAACTCGCTGTTGGCTGGGCTCCCTGCCTGTGCCATTAAACCCCTAGAACTCATCCAGAACGCCGCAGCCCGTCTGGTGTTCAACCTTCCCAAGTTCTCTCACGTCACCCCGCTCCTCCGCTCTCTCCACTGGCTTCCAGTTGAAGCTCGCATCCGCTACAAGACCATGGTGCTTGCCTACGGAGCTGTGAGGGGAACGGCACCGCAGTACCTCCAGGCTCTGATCAGGCCCTACACCCAAACAAGGGCACTGCGTTCATCCACCTCTGGCCTGCTCGCCTCCCTACCACTGAGGAAGTACAGTTCCCGCTCAGCCCAGTCAAAACTGTTCGCTGCTCTGGCCCCCAATGGTGGAACAAACTCCCTCACGACGCCAGGACAGCGGAGTCAATCACCACCTTCCGGAGACACCTGAAACCCCACCTCTTCAAGGAATACCTAGGATAGGATAAGTAATCCTTCTCACCCCCCCCTTAAATGATTTAGATGCACTATTGTAAAGTGGCTGTTCCACTGGATGTCAGAAGGTGAATTCACCAATTTGTAAGTCGCTCTGGATAAGAGCGTCTGCTAAATGACTTAAATGTAAATGTAAATGTATTGTTCAATCAGCCAAGTCACCCAGACAGAATCACTTGGTGCTGTGTTATATTGTTCAATCAGCCAAGAAACCCTATAACACATTATTAATACGTGTGATTATGAACTATTCAATTGATTATGAACTGCATCAGTCTATGAAAGCCTATTGTGTCTGTAGAGCCGAGCAGATTATGAGACAACTGTGTGTGTAATTGGTACTCTTACCCAGTCTCAATGACTTAAAATAATAAATTCACCTTTATTTAACCAGTTAGGCTAGTTGAGAACACCTTTATTTAACCAGTTACGCTAGTTGAGAACAAGTTCTCATTTGCAACTGCGACCTGGCCAAGATAAAGCATAGCAGTGTGAACAGACAACAACACAGAGTTACACTTGGAGAAAACAATAAACAATAAACAAGTCAATAACATAGTAGAAAAAAAGAGAATCTATATACATTGTGTGCAAAACGCATGAGGAGGTAGGCAATAAATAGGCCATAGGAGTGAATAATTACAATTTAACAGATTAACACTGGAGTGATAAATGATTAGATGAACATGTGCAGGTAGAGATACTGATGTGCAAAAGAGCAGAAAAGTAAATAAAATAAAAACAGTATGGGGCTGAGGTAGGTAGATTGGGTGGGCTATATACCAATGGACTATGTACAGCTGCAGCGATCGGTTAGCTGCTCAGATAGCAGATCCTTAAAGTTGGTGAGGGAGATAAAAGTCTCCAACTTCAGAGATTTTTGCAATTCTTTCCAGTCGCAGGCAGCAGAGAACTGGAAGGAAAGCCGGCCAAAGGAGGTTTTGGCTTTAGGGATGGTCAGTGAGCTACACCTGCTGGAGCGCGTTGTGACGGCCTGAATGTTTCTGAACCGTCTCAGTGCAGCTCCTTCCAATAGGTTGCTTTCCCTTTAATTCCCAATTAAATAGCCAGCATCAGCTGCACAAAAGTGGGGTTGTGATGGAGACGTGAATGAGGATGTGTTCAACCCTCAGTTCCCGACGCTTCTCTTTTCCGTTGTTTTGTTGCCCTTAACTTCTTGAAACTCCCCAACCCGGATCCGGGTTTGTGACTAAGCCTCAGGCTCATTAGCATAACGCAACGTTAACGATTTCTGAAAATCGCAAATAAAATTAAAATAATGCGTTTGCTCTCAAGCTTAGCCTTTTCTTAACAACACTGTCATCTCAGATTTTCAAAATATGCTTTTGAACCATAGAAATTGACTAATTTGTGTAAGAGTATGCAAAGCTAGCATAGCATTTTGTGTAGCATGTAGCACGCAACATTTTCACAAAAGCCAGATAACCAAATAAATAAAATCATTTACCTTTGAAGAGCTTCTGATGTTTTCAATGAGGAGACTCCCAGCCACATACCAGATGCGCAGTGTTTCCTGAAAGCGTCTGTGTGTAGGAGAAATCGTTCCGTTTTCTACATTGCGCCTGGCTACCGAAACGAACCGAAAATGCAGTCACCTACAACGTGAAACTTTTTCCGGATTAACTACATAATATCGACCGAAACATGGCAAACGTTGTTTGGAATCAATCCTCAAGGTGTTTTTTCACATATCTCTTCATTGACATGCAGTTCGTGGAAGCTTGCTTCCCTCTCTGTGTCCCATGGAAAAATACTGGCAGGTGACTTTTGCGCACCAATTTCGGCGCAGGACACCGGGCGGACACGTGGTAAATGTGGTCTCTTATGGTCAATCTTCCAATGATCTGCCTACAAATACGTCACAATGCTGCAGACACCTTGGGGAAACGACAGAAAGGGTTGATTCATTCCTCTTGCGTTCACAGCCATATAAGGAGATCATGAAAGACAGAGCCTCAAAAATCCTTGTCATTTCCTGGATGCCATCTCATCATGGTTTTGCCTGAAGCTCACGTTAAAGGGCACGCACAGAGAAGATATTTGTATTTCTGGACACGTCAGAGTGTTTTCTTTCGAACAGTAGCAATTATATGCATAGTCGAGCATCTTTTTGTGACAAAATATCTTGTTTAAAACGGGAACGTTTTTCATCCAAAAATGAAATAGCGCCACCATAGATGTAAGAGGTTAAACGTGTGTTTTGTAGCCTAATTGAGTTTACCCAGGATCGGATCCACTCTTTGCTTCCGTGGACTACACCTCCCAGTTCTTCGTGGCCTTTCTCCGCTGGAGATCTATTGGCGGATTGGATTGTCTGACTGACCACCACCTTTTTGTATACGGTATTTCATTTGTTTTGATGTCATGTATAAGGTGATGATTTATGTAGTTAGTTGTAGTTGAGGACTTAGTAAGAGTTGATACGCTTTAAAGTTCTGTGGGAAAATAATTGTTACATGGATTGTATGATTAATACTGGGTTTACGCTACACTTGAATGAACAGACAAACATTGCGTGACTAAGGTCACGGGAGTTCCCTGAACTCCTTTACCGGGCTGGACTCTTTTTAAGCTCGAGGTACAGGACATTTCTAGAAGAACCAGAACTCATTGTGATATAATAATATGTGTGTGTAATCATTGATGTTGCTAATACAACCCATGCAAAAGAATATAGTTGTTTTTGAAGTTCTTTCCAATGTTTTAAGGGTTTATGAAAAGTTTATTTCCATCCTGACTTTTGCACAAGTCCTTTGTATTGGTGTAGACTTGACGGACCAGATGGGACTCATTCCCTCCCAAACTAAAAGGATAAACCAATGTTTTCTCTGGTAGGCACAACCTACCTGGCACCCCTATAAATAATAACCTCAAGTCAAAACCGTTACAACGTGCTACGGGTGGGTGTTGCCATAGTGACCATTGAGATAAGGCAGAGCTTTACCTAGCATAGACTTGTAGCTGACCTTGAGCCAGTGGATCTGGCGACGAACATGTAGCGAGGGCGAGCCGACTAGAGCATACAGGTCGCAGTGGTGGGTGGTATAAGGTGATTTAGTAACAAAACGGATGGCACTGTGATAAACTGCATCCAGTTTTCTGAGTAGAGTATTGGTCCACCTCTCTCCACGGTAAGCACGGGGAGTTGGCTCAGGTCTCCTACCTGACAGCCACACTCCCCGTGTGCCCCCCCCAATACATTTTGGGGCTGCCTCTAGTCCCAGCAGCGCTGCCGTGCTGCCTCCTCATACCACCACCGTTCAGCTTTCCTTGCCTCCAGCTCTGCCTTGGGGCGGCAATATTCACCAGCCTGTGCCCAGGGTCCTTCTCCGTCCAGAAGCTCCTCCCCATGTCCATGAGTCCAGAGATTTCTGCTGCTGCCCGATACCACGCTGCTTGGTCCTTTTTTGGTGGGTGATTCTGTAACGTTCGTCGTCTGAGGAGTATGAAGGATCGGAGGACCAATGCGCAGCGTGGTACGTGTTCATGATGAATTTATTAAACACAGAACACTAAATCAAAAATAACAAAGAGAATGATACGAAATGAAACAGTCCTGTCTGGTGACATACACAAAGACAGAAAACAATCACCCACGAAACACAGGTGAGAAAAGGCTACCTAAGTATGATTCTCAATCGGAGACAACTAACGACACCTGCTTCTGATTGAGAACCATACCAGGCCAAACGCAAAACACAACATACAAAAACGAACATAGACAACCCACCCCAACTCACGCCCTGACCAACCTAAAACAAAGACATAACAAAAGAACTAAGGTAAGAATGTGACAATACCGTATATGGAGGAAATTATATGGAGACAGGCAAGTGAGACAACACAGGGATTGATCCCTGTTCTCCGATGCAGAGCAGTATATGATTGGCCAGTAGAGACACTGCTAGACCACGGGCTCTGCACGTCAAGTAAGAGATGATCAACGAGGGGCTATGTGTTCTATAAAAAATAATGAACGATGTGGAAAGTGTTTTCACGACAAGCTATTGGAGTGAAGATAAGCTTCCACGTCGTTCATTATAGCCCTTTGTTGATTATCCCTTACTTAACATGCTGAGCCTGTGGTCTAGCAGCAACTCTTAAAGCCAGTCATATAAGAATCATGATTCATGCACTGTTTTGGTCATCAAAAATATATATAATTCATTATTCATGAATTACTGAAAACAATGTCACTTTTTGCTACAAGTGTTCGTAACTGGTTACGAGACGGGCAACATTAATTTACAAGGAGGATTGGATCAACTCAAATCATTTGGGTTCCTGGATCCATTCACAGCATTAAAAGGCTGCGTTGAGACAATGCCTTATCACGGACCCAAGCCCAGCTCAGCTCATCTCTACCAATTTGTCACTTAGTTTTCATAATGCTTCAGCAAATGTACATCATACCAGGAGCGTTGGAAGACACAATGTAAGTAACCTCATTTATGTCCCTCTAAACTGCCCTAAACGCCGCTGCTGATCCTTCAGCTTTTGTATGCAGTTATCATGTGTCCATGAACCAGATATATACTTTTAGCACTGAGGGGGTGTGCCTTTGCAGGAAGTCCACTGTGTGCAGTTCACCCTGCACTAACATAAATAACATGCTGCTAAGCTTCCCAGTAAAGCAATGAAAACAATCAAGCATCCCAGAAAAGTGCTAAATATAGCCAAGATTAACATATGTAGTCCACAATCATCTCGTTTGTCTTGATCACGTTGAGGGAGAGGTTGTTGTTGTTCTGCCACCAAACGGCCACATCCATGACCACCTCCCTATAAGCTGTCTCGTTGTTGTCGGTGATCAGGCCTACCACTGTTGTGTCATCGGCAAACTTAATGATGGTGTTGGAGTCGTGCCTGGCTGTGCAGTCATGAGTGGACAGGGAGTACTGGAGGGGACTGAGCACACACATCTGAGGGGCCCCTGTGTTGAGGATCAGCGTGGCGGATGTGTTGATACCTACTCATACCACCTGGGGCGGCCCGTCAGGAAGTCCAGGATCCAGTTGCAGAGGAAGGTATTTAGTGCCAGGGTCCATGGCTTATTGATGAGGATTGAGGGCACTATGATGTTGAACGCTGAGCTGTAACCAATGAATAGCATTCTCACATAGGTGTTCCTTTTGTCCAGGTGGGATAGGGCAGTGTGGAGTGCAATTGAGACTGCATCATCAGGGGATCTGTTAGGGTGGTATGCAAATTGGAGTGGGTCTAGGGTTTCTGGATAATGGTGCCTTTCAAAGCACTTCATGGCTATAGACGTAAGTGCTATGGGTCAGTAGACATTTAGGCCGGTTACATTAGTGTTCATGGCCACAGGGACTATGATTGTGTGCTTAAACATGTTGGTAATACAGACTCGGACAGGGAGAGGTTGAAAATTTTAGTGAAGACACTCGCCAGTTGGTCTGCGCATGCTCGCAGTACACGTCCTTGTAATCTGTCTAGTCCTGCGTCCTTGTGAATGTTGACCTGTTTAAAGGTCTCACATCGGCTGCGGAGAGCATGAACACACAGTCTTCCGGAAGAGCTGGTGCTCTCATGCATGTTTCAGTGTTACTTGATGAAGCCAATGACTGATGAGGTGTACTCCTCAATGCCATCGGAGGAATCCCAGAAAATATTCCAGTCTGTGCTAGCAAAACAGTCCTGTAGCTTAGCATCTGCTTCATCTGACCAGTTTTTTATTGATCGAGTCACTGGTGCTTCCTGCTTTAATTTTTGCTTGTAAGCAAGAGGATAGACTAAGAGGATAGAATTATGGTCAGATTTGTTTAGATTCCCTGCATTAAAGTCCCCGGCTACTAGGAGCGCCGCTCCTGGATGAGCGTTTTCCAGTTTGTTTATGGCGGAATACAGCTCATTGAGTGCAGTCTTAGTGCCAGCATCAGTCTGTTGTGGTATACAGACAGCTACGAAAAATACAGATCAAAACTCTCTAGGTAGATAGTGTGGTCTACAGCTTATCATGAGATACTCTACCTCAGGCGAGCAAAACCTGGAGACTTCCTTAGATATCGTGCACAAGCTGTTATTTACAAGAATACATACAACAATACACTTGACGTCATACACATTGGGCTGTTGTAAAGGAACAGTTTGGTGGCCTCATAATATACATTGGGCTGTTCTAAAGCAATAGTTCACTTGTTTCATACATGTGGGGCTGTTATAAACTGATAGTTCACCCAAGTTACACATTGACAGATAACTGGCAATATATGGATGATGGAGAGAGTCAGCAACTGAAAACCTGGCTTCGTTTACCTGATCACAATTCAGTGTTAGCCAAATTTAATGGGAGAACTGAACAGTTTTGCTACATGATCTCAGTCACCATTGAATTACATGTTAATCTAAGGAGTTGATAATATTGCAAAAGTTGTTTTAACATTCGTAATCATTCAGTAGACTACACAGCAACACATATGTCAGGAGGTTCCCAGGTTACATGAGCTAGGTGACAGACCTCTAGGACACTAAAGGGCTGTCCTTTACTGATAATGAGGCAATAAAAAGGGCCTGTCAGGGAGCCGTCACACAGGGGTCACAACTGAAGGTAGCCTCCAGCTCTGGTCGTGGGCTGACATCCAGGAAGAGAGAAGTAGGCATGCTTTAATGATTATACAACGGGTGGGTCTAATCCTGAAGGTTGAATGGTTAAAAGGATATTCCAGGGATCTTGGGCATTATCACATAAATATGGTAGATGTAATTCATGTGTTTCCATTAGGTAAAGAAAAATGTGTGTTATGTTTAACAGTTGCAAAATATATATATCTATATATTTATATATGTATTATTTTGATTTTTGTTTTGTTCATTTTAGTTGTAGAGGTATTCTTTCTGTCATATTTGTTGCAGTTCCAACAACAAACTGGTCATCAATGTTGCAGTAGGCAACATTGTGCTCTTTTAATTCAGTATATTCATTGTACAAACATATGTGCTGAAGACTATATGACTATTTCTCTATTATTTCAGGTGGGCTGCTTTCCAGAAGGCAATTACAAAATCATCCTACAGTAGTTATGTATACAAACGCTACATACATGTTGAGCATGGAATCACTGGCCATAGCTCCATCAGGTGTTTACCCAGCATTCCTTTTTGGAACCCTTATTTACTGTTTCATTGTGTTTTGTAACTTGACGGTTTTATCCACCATAGCACTGGACAGAAAGCTGCATAAACCCATGTTTATCCTACTCTTCAACATGCCTATCAATGACTTGATTGGTGCTACAGCCTTCTTCCCTCAGCTGTTGGTAAGCATCCTGGCTCAGAACAGGTCCATCTCCTACCCTGCATGCTACCTCCAAGCTCTGCTCCTCCACCTGTACGGAGCTGGCTCCTTAACTATCCTGACTGGCATGGCTTATGACCGGTATATCGCAATCTGCTGTCCGCTGAGGTATAACTCCATCATGAGTTCCAATAACTTGATGAAAATCATCATTTTCATGTGGCTTTTGGTCATTACCCTGATTGTGGTTCTGTTGGCTCTGGTCACTCGCTTCAAGATCTGCAGAACAACAATAGTGGACATTTATTGTAACAATCCGTCATTGGTGAGGCTCATTTGTGATGACACACGTATAAACAACTACTATGGGTTGTTGATAACAGCCTTCTTTCAGGGTGTATCGTTGCTAGTGGTTATATTTACATATATCCAGATCCTGCTCTGCTGTGTCATGAATAAGTCATCTGATGCCCGGAGCAAGGCCATTCAGACATGTGGTACACATCTGGTAGTGTTCTTATTCTTAGAGTTCAACGCCTGCTTTAGCCTGATAGCTCATCGATTTGAGCAAGTAGCCCCCTCCTTGAGGAGGGCTTTTGGAGTGTCAGTGATGGTGTTCCCTCCCATTCTCAATCCCCTCATATATGGTCTAAAAACTAAAGAAATTCGACAAAATGTTCTGGGTTTCTACAAACGGAAGGTATCTTCAGTTAAATGAGAATAAATACTGTACATGAGTCTGTATAATACATGGCATGGGCTTTAGACAGTTTTTAAGGCCTTCCCAATAAAATAAAGAAATTCTCCTTTGTAAATCAGTCAATGAATATCAGAGTTGTGTTCCGTCTTTTAGTGCAAGACAATGACAACATTTTTTTGGGGGGGGGTTCAAAAGCGTAATGGGTTAAGATTGGTTATGGGTTGGCTACAGCATGTTGAGTAAATTGTGTGTAACTTCATTTGTTTTGTCATTCTTCAGCATTTTAGTAACAATAACAAAGACAGCACAAAATTGTGTGTGTGTGTGTGTGCGTGTGCGTGTGATTGTGACTGTGTGCGGCTAGGGCCTGACTGACTTGACGTTCATGTAGAATACATTTTTTATATATTTATTTTTATTTTATTTAACCTTTATTCAACCAGGCAAGTCAGTTCAGAACAAATTCTTCTTTAAAGTGACCGCCTACCCCGTCATTGTAAATACAGTAGATTTCATTGTAACAAAAGCAGAAGACACATATCAGTTGTCTGCTCTTCATATATAATTAAGTTGTATTGTATAATTATTATGCCTGTACTTTGTTCCTGTGAGAAGGTATGCCTATTTGTGATAGAAAGACAAAGATTTGCCTAGATAATGGCACCACAGTATAACAAGTCAATCATTTCCTTTTTTTAAAGGTGTACAGTAGGTTTTTTTCTAACATAAATAACTTGTGGATCCCCTTTTATGAAATAAAGATATCTGAACTGGACCATGGATAACTTTTTATCAAATCCATCATCTGTTTTGACACTGCAAGGCTTCGATCTCCCCCCTGAAAGTGCCTTTGCTGCACTGAGCTGAATGCCTGTAACCTGGACCTGATTTTTACCATCGTCCTGAACAGGAGGCTCCTCCAGCCCATGTATCTTCTGCTGCTAAACCTTCCCATCAATGACCTTACAGGCTCCACGGCACTCTTTACGCAGGTCATCAAAGAGCTTTTACTTGACACAGGGACCTTTCAATACTCTGCTTGTTTCACAAGTTTTCTTTATTCATATCTATGGGACGGGAGCAGTGTTCATACTGAATGCTATGGCATATATTGCCCTTTGAGGTACAACACAATTATGACCAATGCTCATTTCATGAAAATCATCACACTTATATGAGTGTGTGACTTGATTTTGATGAGGGGGCTCTTTTACCTGCTGCTTGGGTTACCATGCTGTAGATCTCTGATGACACGATCCTGCTGTGACAACACCTCACTGTTGAAACTGGTCTGTTCTAACACAGCCATCAATAACATCTATGGTCTCTTTATTCCTGCCCTCATGCAGGTCATAGTTGTTTGGACCATTCTCTACACTTACTTTCATGTACTTGTCACATGTTTCAGGAACAAAGGATCAGCTGACACTAAAAGCAAAGTTCTGCAGACTTGTGCTACACATTTAATAGTTTTCTCCTCTTCACGTGTTTAGGGCTTCTCACCATTATTTCATACCGACTGAGCCAATTTTCCCCGCAATTACAGAGACTCATAGGGGTTTCCACATAAAAATGTCTTTGGGATTGGTGTCCCTTCCATGGGACGGTTGAGCTAAGGTAGGCTAATACGATTAGCATGAGGTTGTAAGTAACAAGAACATTTCCCAGGACATAGACATATCTGATATTGGCAGAAAGCTTCAATTATTGTTAATCTAACTGAACTGTTCAATTTACAGTAGCTATTACAGTGAAATAATACCATGCTATTGTTTGAGGAGAGTGCACAATTTTGAACATGAAAAGTTATTAATAAACAAATTAGGCATATTTGGGCAGTCCTGATACAAACTTTTGAACAGAAATGCAATGGATCATTGGATCAGTCTAAAACTTTGCACATACACCGATGCCATCTAGTGGCCAAAAACCGATTGCACCTGGCCTGGAATAATACATTATGGCCTTTCTCTTGCATTTCAAAGACGATGGTACAAAAACATAGAAAATGACAGTTGGTTTTTTCTTTGTATTAGCTTTTACCAGATCTATTGTGTTATATTCTAATACATTCCTTTCACATTTCCATAAACTTCAAAGTGTTTCCTTTCAAATTGTATTTAGAATATGCATATGCATTCCGTAAATACAAGGAATAGATCTATGCGTTATCCAGACAGAAAAGAGAAATAGGTAAAAGAACATTTCGATTTAGAGCAATACAAAAATGAAATAAATTAACTGAGCAAACCAGAAACCTTTTGAGATATACATGTAAACATTATTTTAAAACTATTTAAATTTCATATATAGAAATGTTGTGGGACTATAGTAGATGAATAATCAATATTTTTTAGATTGAGTATTTATTGTGTCATTATGTTAGTATATTATGTATGTTTGTGTGTTATATGTGAAAATGTGTTCATATTATAAATTGTATTTTAATGTTTAAGGACTCTTGGAAGATTAGTCCTAATGGGGACTAAAAGAGATCCAAATCAAATCAAATATCCTTGCTTCAGGGCCTGAGAAACAGGCAGTTTGATTTGGGTACGTCATTTTAGGCCAAAATTTAAAACAAAATGGGCTAATCCTTAAGAGGTTTTAATATTCCTCCCAACTTTAAATCCAATCATATATTGTCTTAAAACAAATCAAAGTAAAAGTAATTAATTTCTTGCAGACAAAGATATTTTCATCCTATTCTATGTTTTCAGTGGTAGACATAGATTTGAAAATAACTCATTCATAATTAATCTAAATCTATATTAATTGTTGACATTTGTCACAATCTTTTTAGTGTGGTTGTATTTAGGCTATGTTGTTGTATTTTACAGTCTGAAAGCTTGATGTACCAATTGTTGTTATATTTATCTTCATAACTGTAAATGTATCACTTGTATTCCAAAACCAATAAGCCATTTTGAACACCACGGGTTGTCAAGAAATCCCTCACTTAATTTCTAATGGACATGGGAAATGATATAACAACCATTGTTGGGTGCCATTCATTTGCGGCCCTGTGAAGCTAATGTTAATCAGAGACTGATATAGTTGGTACAAACTAAATAACCCTACAAATACACTTAAAAAATGGTATGTGGCAACCAACAACAGTCAATGTAAGTAGATCATATTTTGAATAAACTAGTAAGGAGGTTTCAGGCATGTACTTTTTATGGATTGGCAAGGTTTCACACAAATGTAAATCACGCTGTCAATTGGAAGATTTCAATTGCATTCTCCTCTTGTTCTCTCTCCTCATCTCCTTCTCAAAACCCATTGGATAAGAAAGCCAGAGGTCCCGCCCCTCTGACCTTCTCCTCCAATGGGTTTTGAGAAGGAGATGAGGAGAGCGGAGAGAGGAAGAAAGAAATATGCAATTGAGACCTTCCCTTAGACATCAAACTATGAGAGACATTTAAAGCAATTTGATGACTCCTATGACGAATGCCATCCTCTGACATGTTTGATCATGGTTCAAACAGTTGAAGAATGACTCCACATTTTAAAATGCATAGGCACCACCTCATTTCATATTATTTGGTGCCTATCTTTCCTAATTCATTGGGATTACAGACTAAAGATCGATCAACACCACAGATGGCGTAAGACATGGACTCATCTTGACGTTAGACTTTTATTGATCTGTGAAAATGTGTCTAAAATTGATCAAATTATTTCCAATATCCATCTTCAACGTTGGTCTGATTTGGTTAAATAATGTCATTCTGCCCAGTTTACACTCCAGTAGTCTTTCCCCGGATTCTCAAATACTAACGCAAAAACTAGGGGTGGTAAGTAGCTGTTAAGAGGACCAGTAACCGAAAGTTCACTGGTTCAAATCCCTGAGCTGACTAAGTGAAAAATCTGTCTGTGCCCTTGAGCAAGGTACTTAACCCTTATTGCTCATGTAAGTCGCTCTGCTGAATGACTAAAATGTAAAAGTAATTGTTATACATCTCATATGTAGGCTTATGCATTATGTCTGGAGTATTTGGCTGTCTCTCCACGTTAAAGATATGATATCAGTGTGCTTGTTGTATGATGACCTAGATGTAGGCCTAATTGTTCCTCTTCTCTCCATCTTCCAAACCCATGTTTCGTTTGTGGATACCACAAAACAAGACAGATTTCAAATGTATAGAATGAGACATACCCATTTCTACTTAGGTCTGGGATGCTGATTAGAACAATGTTGATGAACTGATAAAAAATGAACACACTTCGTTGTCCAAATTAGTTCATAGCACCCTCTAGTGACTGTTCTGCACCAAATATAGCCTGGACTCCACATCGAATATCGCTGATTGAGTCTGGAAATTCTCCAGTCGAGGACTTGATCAGCATCCTCCAGAAACTATGGGCGGGTTTAGCCCACATGGCTTCTGTGGATTTGGTCTGATGACTGAAAAATCATGTTGCATAGATAGCACCCTTCATCAGAGGACAGATTCATTTCAGTGCCATACAGGTTGAATCAATTACATAAAACAATACTACAAATGATGCAACTACAAATGCAAACTGAGAATGACAGGAAAATAGTGGTGGAAAGTGTAGTTTACAAATTGAAAAATGATTCACATAATTTATTTGATATTTTATGAGAGAAGTGGTATTCCAGCCGACAGTTTTCGAACACAAAACCAAAGTAAAAATGAAAATTCTGTATATGGAGGAAATTGTATTTGCTAATTAAACCTGTTAAAGGTTAAAAATTCATTTTTTTGTGGTAATTCTGGTGACTTGAAACACAATCACATAAATTGACGAATCAATTAATAATATATATAAACCCTTTACAGATAGAAACAGAGGAGGAGACAGGCAAGTGGGACAACAGTAGACAGGGTGGATGCAGGGATTGATCCCTGGTCTGCAATGCAGAGCAGTATATGACTGGCCATGAGAGTGACTGCTAGACCACATGCTCTGCACGTCGAGGAAGGAATAATCAATGACCTCAGTCTCCTCCTCACTGTGCCATTACAATGAGCCCATCCACCTATAGCTCCTCTTCTGGTCCCTATGCTTTCTAACATAGTGACTTCCCTATGCTTTTTATCATACATTCCTCTTCAGAATTATTTTCCTTGACAATACTAATGTAAACGTATAACAAACAGGACAACAAATAATTAACGTTACATTATTAAGTTACACTATTGACTTTTACTACTCTAACTGAACCATTGGCCATGGAGAAAAGCTGAAGTAATTTCACTCTAATCTTTTTAGTTTTGATACCATATATTACTGGGTTCAGACCTGGAGGAAATATGACAAATATCATTCCTGCAAATGTCTGAAGTAGGAGAGGAGTGTTTGGTATTCGATACACAAGGACAACAATGATACCTGAGAACTCATAGATTAGAAAGACAAGCAGGTGTGTGGCACATGTATGCAAGGCCTTTAGCTTGGCATCAGAGTCCCTACCTCTAAAGCATGTGAATAGAATGAATGAGTAGGAGAAGACCACAGAAAAAGCCCCTCCCCCATGGAGTACACCCGTGATAAATAAGCCATAGACGTTGTTCACTGTGGTTTCTGTTGCACAGGTCAGTCTTAACAGGGAGATGTTGTCACAATAGATGTTCACAATAACTGTTTTACAAACAGGGAAACGCAACGTGAGCCCGAACAGGATCCCAACCAGTAGAAAGTCAATCAGCCAAGCAGAGGCAATGAGACTTACAACAGTGTTCTTAGTCATGATGGAGTGGTACCTTAGTGGATGGCAGATAGCTATGTAGCGATCAAACGACATGATAGACAATATGAGAAGTGTCGCTCCACCATACATATGAATACAGAAAGCCTGAATCAAGCATGCTGGGTAAGTGATGTGCCTATCTTCAGACAATACATCTGACATGACCCTTGGAATCATGGCGCTGATACCGATCAAGTCATTGATGGATAAGTTGAGAAGGAACAGATACATAGGCCCGTGTAGATTTCTGTTGAAAACTATAACCGCAAGCAAAGACAGGTTACTGAACAGTGTAAATAAGTAGACGAGAGAGCCAATTAGGACAGTCAAATATTTCCCTTCAGAAGACAAGTCTATTTTGCCCATTATGAAAACAACGTTGAGTACATCTATGGTTCGGTTCACCATCCTCCTGTAGCGTTGAACCTCACGGCAGCTTGAAGAATTCTAAAAATGTCCCAAAACATCAACTTAAATGAACAGCAATTGTTATTGACTGATAGCCTTGGAGATGTAGAGTGCATAACATGGAAGCATGTGGTTGCATGTATATTTATAAGAAAGCTGATCCTGTGCTTTGTGGTTCTACAACCTTACCTCAAAATGTTATTGGTCTGTCATTAATAATGTATTAATGGATTTTGGAGGTGGTGATTGGACAATATAATTCAAGGGTGTCAAACTTATTCCATGGAGGGCTGAGTGTCAATGGGTTTTTGGATTTTCCTTTAAATTAAGACCTAGACAACCAGGTCAGGGGAGTTCCTTACAAATTAGTGACCTTAATTCATCATTTAAGTAAAAGGGATGAGCAAAAACACACAGATACTCAGCCTTTGTGTAATGAGTTTTTTTTCTGTTATTTAATTAACTAGGCAAGTCAGTTAAGAACAAATTCTTATTTTCTATGACGGCCTAGGAACAGTGGGTTAACTGCCTGTTCAGGGGCAGAACGACAGATTTGCACCTTGTCAGCTCGGGGATTTGAACTTGCAACCTTTTGGTTACTAGTCCAACAGTCTAACCACTAGGCTACCCTGCCGCCCCGTTTAACATGTGATGTAAATGATTAGATCATCTCTTTCAGAATGCAGATGTCATATCAGGATGCCAACGACAGCTGAACTAAGAAATTTACAAAACGTATAAACCTGGCACATGAGATTCCATATTCAGATTTAAGAAATGATTAACTATTCTTAAAAATAAGCATATTTCATTGGGAGCCTTTGTTCTCTAGTGCAATAAACTTCCCACAATCAGAAAATATATAATACTCTAAGAAAAGGTGGCTCTTCTAAGCTTCAATTAAACCTTAAAAAAAATCACTTTATTTGCTGTTAGCCTGGTTATGCATTCACTGCAGTAAAACATTTAATAAAGAACGGACATGGAACGAGATGGGAACAGCATCAGCAAACTGATAATACAGACAAAAAACAATGAATGCAGCAGTGGGGAACAGAGCAGGGAACTGACACATATAGGGGAGGTAATAAACAGGTGATGAGGAACTGACACATGTAGGGGAGGTAATAAACAGGTGATGAGGAACTGACACATATAGGGGAGGTAATAAACAGGTGATGAGGAACTGACACATATAGGGGAGGTAATAAACAGGTGATGAGGAACTGACACATATAGGGGAGGTAATAAACAGGTGATGAGGAACTGACACATATAGGGGAGGTAATAAACAGGTGATGAGGAACTGACACATATAGGGGAGGTAATAAACAGGTGATGAGGAACTGACACATGTAGGGGAGGTAATAAACAGGTGATGAGTGAGTCCAGGTGATCAGAGCAGGGAACTGACACATATAGGGGAGGTAATAAACAGGTGATGAGGAACTGACACATATAGGGGAGGTAATAAACAGGTGATGAGGAACTGACACATATAGGGGAGGTAATAAACAGGTGATGAGGAACTGACACATATAGGGGAGGTAATAAACAGGTGATGAGGAACTGACACATATAGGGGAGGTAATAAACAGGTGATGAGGAACTGACACATATAGGGGAGGTAATAAACAGGTGATGAGGAACTGACACATATAGGGGAGGTAATAAACAGGTGATGAGGAACTGACACATATAGGGGAGGTAATAAACAGGTGATGAGGAACTGACACATATAGGGGAGGTAATAAACAGGTGATGAGGAACTGACACATGTAGGGGAGGTAATAAACAGGTGATGAGGAACTGACACATGTAGGGGAGGTAATAAACAGGTGATGAGGAACTGACACATATAGGGGAGGTAATAAACAGGTGATGAGGAACTGACACATGTAGGGGAGGTAATAAACAGGTGATGAGGAACTGACAGATATAGGGGAGGTAATAAACAGGTGATGAGGAACTGACACATATAGGGGAGGTAATAAACAGGTGATGAGGAACTGACACATATAGGGGAGGTAATAAACAGGTGATGAGGAACTGACACATGTAGGGGAGGTAATAAACAGGTGATGAGGAACTGACACATATAGGGGAGGTAATAAACAGGTGATGAGGAACTGACAGATATAGGGGAGGTAATAAACAGGTGATGAGTGAGTCCAGGTGATCAGAGCAGAGAACTGACACATATAGGGGAGGTAATAAACAGGTGATGAGGAACTGACACATATAGGGGAGGTAATAAACAGGTGATGAGGAACTGACACATATAGGGGAGGTAATAAACAGGTGATGAGGAACTGACACATGTAGGGGAGGTAATAAACAGGTGATGAGGAACTGACACATATAGGGGAGGTAATAAACAGGTGATGAGTGAGTCCAGGTGATCAGAGCAGAGAACTGACACATATAGGGGAGGTAATAAACAGGTGATGAGGAACTGACACATATAGGGGAGGTAATAAACAGGTGATGAGGAACTGACACATATAGGGGAGGTAATAAACAGGTGATGAGGAACTGACACATATAGGGGAGGTAATAAACAGGTGATGAGGAACTGACACATATAGGGGAGGTAATAAACAGGTGATGAGGAACTGACACATGTAGGGGAGGTAATAAACAGGTGATGAGGAACTGACACATGTAGGGGAGGTAATAAACAGGTGATGAGGAACTGACACATATAGGGGAGGTAATAAACAGGTGATGAGGAACTGACACATGTAGGGGAGGTAATAAACAGGTGATGAGTGAGTCCAGGTGATCAGTGCAGAGAACTGACACATATAGGGGAGGTAATAAACAGGTGAGTGAGTCCAGGTGAGTCCAATATCGCTGCTGCGCGTGAAGAGGGAAGGCAGGTGTGTGTGATGGGCCAGGGCAACCTGGCACCCTCAAGCACCAGGGGGAGGGAAGAGCTGGAGCAGACGTGGCACTCCTATGCATTTAACCTCGGTATCTGAAAATCCTGTCAAGTACAATTTGGTTGACTATTTGGTTTTTACAAATACTCAAATATTTCAATAATAAATACTAAAATATTGAAATATCAAATAAACATGTTTGCTACAGACATGCTTTGACAGGGCCATGGTTGTTCAGGCCTTCATCAGAACAAAGCCATGGAACTTGGTAACTGATGAACCATATGTTCTGCAGATAAAGCACCGTAAAAAAGAAAGAAAGAAAGAAAGAAAGAGAGATGGTTACTTAAGGCTATTTTATGGAAGGATTTTATAGTGGTTTTATAGTGAAAGTGAACTGTCATTCACATGATTCATACACTATTTTGGTATTATATAAAAAAGAACAATTTAACATGAATTGGAGGTTCTTGATGGGTGAAGCCCTTCCCCTCCACTTTTGTCAGCTTACTTCTGTTTACTTACAGGATGTCTTATTTCACCAAAGATGAGGAGAGCGCTGTATAGTCTGTCATATCAGACTGCATTCATACATTTGTTGTTGCTACTGTAGCATTCATTAATAGGCCTTTATATTATCAGCCTATGTATAATGCATTATGCATGAATTACTGAAAACAATGTCACTGCTATAAGCGTTCATAACTGTCTACGAGACTATTGTAGCAACATTAATTTACCATGCTGATACCTTCTGGAAACAAAGCTTGGTTTATAAGGAGGATGGGATCCACTCAAATCACTTGGGTTCCAAGCTCCTTTCAGAGCATTAAAAGGCTGCATTGAGAAAATGACTAATCAATGACCCAAGCCCAGCTCAGTTAAACTCTACCATTGTGACACAGAGCTGGCATACTGCTTTAGCAGATGTACATTATACCAGGGGCGTTGGAAGACACAATGTAAGTAACCTCATTTATGTCCCTCTAACTGGCCTGAATGCCTCTGTTGATCCTACAGCTATTTTATCCAGTTATCATGTGTCCATGAACCAGATATATACTTTTAGCACTGAGGGGGTGTGCCTTAGCAGGAAGTCCACTGTGTGCAGTTCACCCTGCACTAACATAAGTAACATGAGCATGTCTACATCTGCTAAGCTCCCAGTAAAGCAATGAAAACAATCAAGCATCCCATAAAAGTGCTAAATATAGCCCATATTAGCATATGTAGCTTAAGAGACAAGGTTCACGAAATCAATCATTTTCTAGTAACAGATGACATTCATATTCTGACAATCTCTGAAACTCACTTAGATAATACCTTTGATGATACAGTGGTAGCAATACATGGTTAAAACATCTACAGAAATGACAGAAATGCCAGGTGGTGGTGTTGACTTTTATATTCAGAACCACATTCCTGTAAAGCTTAGATAGGATCTCATGTTAAATACTGTTGAAGTAATATGGCTACTGGTTCATCTGCCTCACCTAAAGCCCATTCTGGTGAGAAGCTGCTTTTGAAAGCCAAGTGCTATCAGTCAGTATGTGAAATGCTTGATAATGTATGTGATATCAACAGAGAGGTATATTTTATGGGAGATTTAAATATTGACTGACTTTCATCAAGCTGCCCAATCAAGAAAAAGCTTAAAACTCTAACTATTACCTGCAACCTGGTTAAAGTTTAACTGTCAACCTACCTGGGTAGTTATAAACAGCACAGAAAGACAATCATCAACACGTATTGATCACATATCCTTCCTGTTTGGCCCTGTCCGGGGGTATCATCGGATGGGGCCACAGTGTCTCCTGACCCCTCCTGTCTCAGCCTCCAGTATTTATGCTGCAGTAGTTTATGTCAAGGGGCTAGGGTCAGTTTGTTATATCTGGAGTACTTCTCCTGTCCTATCCAGTGTCCTGTGTGAATTTAAGTATGCTCTCTCTAATTCTCTCTTTCTCTCTTTCTTTCTCTCTGTCGGAGGACCTGAGCCCAAGGACCATGCCTCAGGACTACCTAGCATGATGACTCCTTGCTGTCCCCAGTCCACCTGGCCGTGCTGCTTCTCCAGTTTCAACTGTTCTGCCTGTGATTACTACCATGCTGGTCATTTATGAACATTTGAACATCTTGGCCATGTTCTGTTATAATCTCCACCCGGCACAGCCAGAAGAGGACTGGCCACCCCACATAGCCTGGTTCCTCTCTAGGTTTCTTCCTAGGTTTTGGCCTTTCTCGGGAGTTTTTCCTAGCCACCGTGCTTCTACACCTGCATTGCTTGCTGTTTGGCGTTTCAGGCTGGATTTCTGTACAGCACTTTGAGATATCAGCTTTAAAGCAGTAATCAAATCCATTGGCTGTAATGATCCATGGACTGAGCCTAGTATAGTGTATATGTAACGGTGTTCTTCGTTTGACGAAAGAGAGTCGGACCGAAATGCAGCGTGTTGGTTACTCATGTTTTTAATGAAACAAATGACGATTACATGAAAATACTGAGACAAATACAAAACAACAAAACGGAACGTGAAACCTAAGTACAGCCTATCTGGTGAAACTACACAGAGACAGGAACAATCACCTACGAACTACACAGTGAAACCCAGGCTACCTAAATACGGTTTCCTATCAGAGACAACAAGAATCACCTGACTCTGATTGAGAACCGCCTCAGGCAGCCAAACCTAAACTAAACACACCCCTAATCAACCACAATCCCAATGCCTACAAAAACCCCAATACGACAACACAATAACATAAACCCATGTCACACCCTGGCCTGACCAACTAATTAACTAAAACACAAAATACTAAGACCAAGGCGTGACAGTATAAGAGGTCATACAATACGTTTTGTAGTGGCTCCTATGTTGTTGATGTAAATAATATTTGTTGATCTGTGGTGTGTAATGAAGAGCAACCAGAAGCTGCATTTGACACATTTATGAAATTGCTCATTCCAGTTATTAATAAGCATGCACCCATGACTGACTGAAAATGACTCTAAAAACGGTTAACACCCAGTGGATTGATGAGGAATTTAAAATGGTATGGTTGAGTGGGATGAGGCAAAAGGAATATGGACCCCTACAAATCAGCCGGGCTAGACAATCTGGACCCTCTCTTTCTAAAATTATCCTCCGCAATTGTTGCAACCCCTATTACTAGCCTGTTTAACCTCTCTTTCGTATTGCCTGAGATCCCCAAAGATTGGAAAGCTGCCGCGGTCATCCTCCTCTTCAAACGGGGAGACACTCTAGACCCAAACTGTTACAGACCAATATCTATTTTATCCTGCCTTTCTAAGGTCTTTGAAAGCCAAGTTAACAAACAGATCACCGACCACTTCAAATCGCACCGTAACTTCTCCACTATGCAATCTGGTTTCCGAGCTGGTCATGGATGCACATACAGGTCGCAGTGGTGGGTAGTATATGCGGCTTTGGTGACAAAACAGATGGCACTGTGATAGACTGCATCTGATTTGCTGAGTAGAGTGTTGGAGGCTATTTTGTAAATGACATCGCCAAAATCGAGGATTGGAAGGATAGTCAGTTTTACGAGGGTATGTTTGGCAGCATGACTGAAGGATGCTTTGTTTGCGAAATGGAAGCCGATTCTAGATTTAATTTTGGATTGGAGATGCTTAACGTTAGTCTGGAAGGAGAGTTTACAATCTAACCAAACACCTAGGTATTTGTAGTTGTCCACATATTCTAAGTCAGAACTGTCCAGAGTAGTGATGCTGGTCGGGCGGGCAGATGCGGGCAGCAATCGGTTGAAGAGCATGCATTTAGTTTTACTAGCATTTAAAATCGGTTGGAGGCCCCGGAAGGAGAGTTGTATGGCGTTGAAGCTCGTTTGGTGGGTTATTTAACGCATTGTCCAAAGAAGGGCCAGATGTATGCAGAATGGTGTCGTCTGCGTGGACGTGGATTAGAGATTCATCAGCGGCAAGAGTGACATCATTGATGTATACAGTGAACTGAGTCAGGCCGAGAATTGAACCCTGTGGCACCCCCATAGAGACTGCCAGAGGTCCGGAAAACAGGCCCTCCCGATTGACACACTGAACTCTATCTGAGAAGTAGTTGATGAACCAGGTGAGGCAGTAATTTGAGAAGCCAAGGCTATTGAGTATGTTGATGAGAATGCGGTGATTGATAGGGCCGAAAGCTTTGGCCAGGTCCATGAAGACGGCTGCACAGTACGATGGCAGTTATGACATCATTTAGGACCTTGAGCGTGGCTGAGGTGCAGACATGACCAGCTTGGAAACCAGATTGCATAGTGGAGAAAGTACGGTGGGATTCAAAGTGGACGGTAATCTGTTTGTTAACTTGGCTTTCAAAGATTTTAGAAAGGCAGAGCAGGATGGATATAGGTCTATAACAGTTTGGGTCTAAAGTGTCTCCCTCTTTGAAGAGGGGGACGACTGCAGCAGCTTTCCAGTGTTGGGGATCTCAGACGATACTAAAGATACAAATACACATACAAAATTAAACCTCCTGGCTTTTATGAGAACCTATGTAAACTATATTCCCATTTGACATTTATTGTACAACGCATTACATACTTGTTGCTCATAGAAAGATTGTTGATCATTCAGGAACTATAGTATCCTCATTTGAAAATATTACATGAAGCATCAAATAGCAGTTTTATACAGGTCAATTGAATCTGGGGCACATTGTGTCTCAACGTTCAATCTCAACATTGAGCATGAGGTCCACAACATGATTTGGAGCTTGATCATGTGCAGATTACAGTTAACAAGCTCTGTTAAAAAGGTGTTTTGTTGACTTGACAGCCGACACCTGATAGGAATGAACATTCATTCTTAGTTAGTTGACTCCTATAAGGATTTATTCAGTGTGCTGTGTATACCATAGACAACAAATGTGTAGTATTGTCCTCTTCTACAGTGCCTGAACAGAAAATAAAATGCATCTGTACATATAAGTGGATACATTTCTGTAATGAGCTCGGTAGTGTGAGGTCCTCTCTATCTGTCTCTGTTACAACTGAAATGAAGCTTAGAGATGTTGCTACGACAAAGCACCCAATGGAATTATGACACAGTGGTGTCATCATAACCTTCACCTCATAGGCTGCCTCTGTGAACACGTGTCATTGGAGGGTCTCTCCTCACCTTAGGCCTTGTTATTGAAGAGTACACTTACCAACCATGTGTATACTGTAGCAACCACAATGTTTACTTTCTTTGAAACTTTGCTCATTAGGTTAATGACTGCTTTGTTTACAGCAGAGTTGATAGGAAGGGTGCGACACACATGCTCCTCTCCTGGGTCCCTCTACCTCCCTACCTAGCCTTGGTAATGGACCTCTATGGAACGTCTGACAGCAAGAGCCTCAGGTTATTGTGTCAGTCATCTGTGAAAGAGTGGCAATATTTGACCAACTACAGATGGGGTCACCTCAGCTGGGGTCACCTCAGCTGGCATGGCTTTGGTCACACTGTACCAGTTTTGAGTTGGGCCACCTAAAAAAAAAACTAGTTCAACAGCCTTTTTGAATTGACCCACCTTTTTTTGGCAAAGTGTTGAATGAAATTCAAATTTTGAGTTGGCCAAACTTTGTTCTGACTAAATGGTACAAGTTGGGGGAATGTTTAATCAACTTAAAAGTATGTGTTGAGGAAATGTTTCTGACTCATGAGACAAGTTGATCGACTATGGATTTTTTTGGTAATTAACAGATTGCTATTTGAAATATTTTCTTTTCTTTGAGACAAGTAAATAAATGTTGTACGACTCAAATGAATGAACCAGACAGTGGTCTCTTTCAAATCTATCAACACTGACCACCAGAGTGACTATCATAAATCATATTGTCTTTGGTCTGTTTCCAGCTATGGCTTCCTCCAGCAGTTCCAATGTTCTATCTGTCTGTTCACTGAGCCAGTGTCCATCCCATGTGGGCACAACTACTGCAAGGCCTTTGTCAAAAGATATTGGGATAGCACTGGCCTGTAGCACTGACCCTGGAGGCAGAACTGAGTGGTTTCCGCTATATTATCCTTGGTTTTTGTTGTCATAATTTAACAGAGAGGCTAATGAGCGTAAACATTTGTCAAAAGAGATAATTAGGCCCTGATATGATAAAATACGATGGCGATAATTAGGTCCGTAGATCTATTAACAATGTTACATTTAATGAGTTGTTAATACATACATATGTGCTTTTTTCTCTCACTTTAATTAAACCAAAACGACAGACTGCTTACAAAACATTTTTAAAAGCAGAGTTGCAATTGGTGTTCAGTATTATTGACGTTGGTAGAGTGGGTGTTCAGTATTATTGACATTGGTACAGTGGGTGTTCAGTATTATTGATGTTGGTACAGTGGGTGTTCAGTATTATTAACGTTGGTACAGTGGGTGTTCAGTATTATTGACGTTGGTACAGTGGGTGTTCAGTATTATTGACGTTGGTAGAGTGGGTGTTCAGTATTATTGACGTTGGTACAGTGGGTGTTCAGTATTATTGACATTGGTACAGTGGGTGTTCAGTATTATTGATGTTGGTACAGTGGGTGTTCAGTATTATTGA
Organism: Oncorhynchus masou masou; assembly: GCF_036934945.1. Classification (NCBI taxonomy): domain Eukaryota; kingdom Metazoa; phylum Chordata; class Actinopteri; order Salmoniformes; family Salmonidae; genus Oncorhynchus; species Oncorhynchus masou. The sequence continues at coordinate 82,773,211 of NC_088224.1, forward strand.
CGTTGGTACAGTGGGTGTTCAGTATTATTGACATTGGTACAGTGGGTGTTCAGTATTATTGATGTTGGTACAGTGGGTGTTCAGTATTATTGACGTTGGTAGAGTGGGTGTTCAGTATTATTGACGTTGGTACAGTGGGTGTTCAGTATTATTGACATTGGTACAGTGGGTGTTCAGTATTATTGATGTTGGTACAGTGGGTGTTCAGTATTATTAACGTTGGTACAGTGGGTGTTCAGTATTATTGACGTTGGTACAGTTGGTGTTCAGTATTATTGACGTTGGTAGAGTGGGTGTTCAGTATTATTGACGTTGGTACAGTGGGTGTTCAGTATTATTGACATTGGTACAGTGGGTGTTCAGTATTATTGATGTTGGTACAGTGGGTGTTCAGTATTATTGACGTTGGTACAGTGGGTGTTCAGTAAGTTGGTACAGTGGGTGTTCAGTATTATTGACGTTGGTACAGTGGGTGTTCAGTATTATTAACATTGGTACAGTGGGTGTTCAGTATTATTGATGTTGGTACAGTGGGTGTTCAGTATTATTGACGTTGGTACAGTGGGTGTTCAGTATTATTGACATTGGTACAGTGGGTGTTCAGTATTATTGATGTTGGTACAGTGGGTGTTCAGTATTATTGACGTTGGTACAGTGGGTGTTCAGTAAGTTGGTACAGTGGGTGTTCAGTATTATTGACGTTGGTACAGTGGGTGTTCAGTATTATTAACATTGGTACAGTGGGTGTTCAGTATTATTGATGTTGGTACAGTGGGTGTTCAGTATTATTGACATTGGTACAGTGGGTGTTCAGTATTATTGACGTTGGTACAGTGGGTGTTGAGTATTATTGATGTTGGTACAGTGGGTGTTCAGTATTATTGACGTTGGTACAGTGGGTGTTCAGTATTATTGACGTTGGTACAGTGGGTGTTCAGTATTATTGACGTTGGTACAGTGGGTGTTCAGTATTATTGACGTTGGTACAGTGGGTGTTCAGTATTATTGATGTTGGTACAGTGGGTGTTCAGTATTATTGATGTTGGTACAGTGGGTGTTCAGTATTATTGACGTTGGTACAGTGGGTGTTCAGTATTATTGATGTTGGTAGAGTGGGTGTTCAGTATTATTGATGTTGGTACAGTGGGTGTTCAGTATTATTGACGTTGGTACAGTGGGTGTTCAGTATTATTGTAAAATGTTGTCAGGGAGGTATTAAATGACCAGAAAGATTGTCTTGCCTTGGTCAATGTTTGGTTTAGAACTTAATTTTATATCTTCGGATAATTTATGGATTAAAAAAACATAATAACTCATTAATCTGTACATTTTCTCTTCTAGACACACAGCGTCCCCTCACATGGGTTTTTCTGTGCTCCTTTACAATGGACTGGAATCAACAGATGATGGATTCTATATTACAGCCTTCTACACACTGGGCAATAAGAACGACCTCATCTAAGCTACATCTATAATATACATCGTCACTCTAATGGGTAACTTTTCTCTGTTAGCAGTCTTCATTATAAACACAAGCCTACCAAATCCCAAAGATGTTGCAGTGTGCAATTTAACAATAGTAGACATCTCTTTGAACACTGTTATCATCCCCCAGATGGTGCCTGTATTTGTGTTCAATCTGAACTATGTCTCCATTGGGATGTGTTTTTCTCAGATGTTCTTCACTAATTTTTTGGGTGATATTGATTCCTTTTTCCTGGCTCTCCTAGCATACGACCGTGTGATAGCCATCTGTTTCCCTCTGCGTTACCTCACCATCAACACCAACCTGAGGTTGCTGCTAATCCTGGTAGGGATCTGGACCCTGGCCTTCCTTTTGGAGGTCTCCCCTGTTGCCCTGGCCTCTAGTCTGCCTTACTGTGCCTCCAGGGTGGTGCATAGCTCTTGCTGTGAACACAGCCCTGTATACAGACTGGCCAGCTTCAACAGGAAACTAGCGACAGCTAAGTCTCTGGTTGTCCTGTTAGGCCCGCGGCCCTTCATTATCTTCACCTATGCTGTGGTGGTGGTTCAGCAAAATGCTTATGTGTTATGTGTTTATCGCCACACCTTTTATACCTGATATACACTGTATGATCCCTAAGTGTAGCAAATTTGCCTCAAGTGTTTATGTGTTGTTCTGTAATTTAGCCATTTAGCAGTCAATCTTATGCAGAAAAAAATGGGTTAAGTGCCGTGCTCAAGGGCACATCAACAGATCTTTCACCTGGTCGGCTCGGGGATTCAACCCAGCAACCTTTCAGTTACTGGCCCAACATTCTTAACCACTGGGCTACCTGCCGCACATCTGAGTTACCCCGTTGTAGGTACATGTGAATGATGCAGTAAAGAAAAGAGTGTATATCATGTCACAGTGCACAATTTCCTTCTTATTTTTACGGGATATGTTAATTTTACTGTTGATATTATCAATCAAACTGGGGACCCCGGTCAGAGACGATGTCCAGAGGAAGTCTGTGACAGTGGAAAAGATGCTGAATGACAAGCTGAGCAATCTCACGGGCAGATGGACGCTTAGGCAGCGGAATGAAATGTGCCACTGTAACGGATCTCTTCGTTGTCTGAGGAGGAGTAGGAAGGATCGGACCAATATGCAGCGTGGTAAGTGTCCATGGTAATTTATTAGACTGAAAACAAAAAACTAAACAACGGAACGGAAAAAACGGAAAAAACGAAACAGTTTTGTAAGGTGACATACACTAAACAGAAAACAACTACACACAAATCATAGTGGGAACACAGGCTACCTACAGTGGGGAGAACAAGTATTTGATACACTGCCGATTTTGCAGGTTTTCCTACTTACAAAGCATGTAGAGGTCTGTAATTTTTATCATAGGTACACTTCAACTGTGACAGACGGAATATAAAACAAAAATACAGAAAATCACATTGTATGATTTTTAAGTAATTAATTTGCTTTTATTGCATGACATAAGTATTCGATACATCAGAAAAGCAGAACTTAATATTTGGTACAGAAACCTTTCTTTGCAATTACAGAGATCATACGTTTCCTGTAGTTCTTGACCAGGTTTGCACAAACTGCAGCAGGGACTTTGGCCCACTCCTCCATACAGACCTTCTCCAGATCCTTCAGGTTTCGGGGCTGTCGCTGGGCAATATGGACTTTCAGCTCCCTCCAAATATTTTCGATTGGGTTCAGGTCTGGAGACTGGCTAGGCCACTCCAGGACCTTGAGATGCTTCTTACGGAGCCACTCCTTAGTTGCCCTGGCTGTGGGTTTCCGGTCGTTGTCATGCTGGAAGACCCAGCCACGACCCATCTTCAATGCTCTTACTGGGGGAAGGAGGTTGTTGGCCAAGATTACGCGATACCTGGCCCCATCCAACCTCCCCTCAATACGGTGCAGTCGTCCTGTCCCCTTTGCAGAAAAGCTTCCCCAAAGAATGATGTTTCCACCTCCATGCTTCATGGTTGGGATGGTGTTCTTGGGGTTGTACTCATCCTTCTTCTTCCTCCAAACACGGCGAGTGGAGTTTAGACCAAAAAGCTCTATTTTGTCTTATCAGAGCACACAACCTTCTCCCATTCCTCCTCTGGATCACCCAGATGGTCATTGGCAAACTTCAGACGGGCCTGGACATGCGCTGGCTTGAGCAGGAGGACCTTGCGTGCGCTGCAGGATTTTAATCCATGACGGCGTAGTGTGTTACTAATGGTATTCTTTGAGACTGTGGTCCCAGCTCTCTTCAGGTCATTGACCAGGTCCTGCCGTGTAGTTCTGGGCTGATCCCTCACCTTCCTCATGATCATTGATGCCCCATGAGGTGAGATCTTGCATGGAGCCCCAGACCGAGGATGATTGACCGTCATCTTGAACTTCTTCCATTTTCTAATAATTGCGCCAAAAGTTGTTGCCTTCTCACCAAGCTGCTTGCCTATTGTCCTCTAGCCCATCCCAGCCTTGTGCAAGTCTACAATTTAACCCTGATGTCCTTACCCAGCTCTTTGGTCTTGGCCATTGTGGAGAGGTTGGAATCTGTTTGATTGAGTGTGTGGACAGGTGTCTGTTATACAGGTAACGAGTTCAAACAGATGCAGTTAATACAGGTAATGAGTGGAGAACAGAAGGGCTTCTTAAAGAAAAACGAACAGGTCTATGAGAGACGGAATTCTTACTGATTGGTAGGTGATCAAATACTTATGTCATGCAATAAAATGCAAATTAATTACTTAAAAATCATAAAATGTGATTTTCCGGATTTTTGTTTTATATTCCGTCTCTCACAGTTGAAGTGTACCTATGGTATAAATTACAGACCTCTACATGCTTTGTAAGTAGGAAATCCTGCAAAATCGGCAGTGTATCAAATACTTGCACTCCCTACTTTAAGTATGGTTCTCAATCAGAGACAACGATTGACAGCTGCCTCTGATTGGGAACCATACCAGGCCAAAAGCAGAAATACAAAACCTGGAACAAAAACATTGAATGCCCACCCCAACTCACGCCCTGACCAAACTAAAACAGAGACATAAAAAAGGAACTAAGGTCAGGACGTGACAGTACTCCCCCCCCCCCCAAAGGTGCAGACTCCGGCCGCAAAACCTAACCCCATTGGGGAGGGTCTGGGTGGACCCCACTCCACCATAGTCTTGTCCCACTTAAGCGGCACCTTTGGAGCTGCGACCCTCGCAGCCAACCTCGGACTGGTTACCCTTGCAGCGGGCCCAGAATAGACGGGAGATTCCGGCTGCGCCGGACAGGCGGGTGACTCCGGCAGCGCCGGCGTGAAGGGTGACTCCGGCAGCGCCGGAGTGAAGGGCGGCTCTGGCAGGTCCTGACTGACGGGCGGCTCTGGCAGCTCCTGACTGACGGGCGGCTCTGGTAGCTCCTGACTGACGGGCGGCTCTGGCAGCTCCTGACTGACGGGCGGCTCTGGCAGCTCCTGACTGACGGGCGGCTCTGGCAGTCTAGAATCGCTGGAAAGGAGGGAGACTCTGGAAGCGCTGGACAGGAGGGAGACTCTGGAAGCGCAGGACAGGCGGGAGCACCCGGAGGGAGGAGACGGAAAGACAGCCTGGTGCATGGGGCTGCCACAGGAGGCCTGGTGCGTGGAGGAGGCACCGGATGGACCGGACCGTTGAGGCGCACTGGAGGTCTCGAGCACCGAGCCTGCACAACCTGTCCTGGCTGGATACTCCCCCAGCCCGGCAAGTGCGGCGGGGTGGAAAAGACCGCACTGGGCTGTGCTGGCGAACCGGGGACACCATGCGTAGGGCTGGTGCCTTATAACCCGGGCCGAGGAGACGAACTGAAGACCAGATGCGCTGAGTCGGCTTTATTGCTCCTGGCTCGATGCCCACTCTAGCTCGACCAATACGAGGAGCGGCGATGTAGCGCACCGGGCTATGCCTGCGCACTGGGGACACCGTGCACCTCACGGCATAACACGGTGCCTGCCCGGTCCACCTCTCGCCGTGGTAAGCACGGGGAGTTGGCTCAGGTCTCCCACCTGGCCTAGCCACACTCCCCGTGTGCCTCACTGCCTCTCGTCCCTGTTGCACTGCCATGCTAACTCCTCATAACGCCGCCACTCGGCTTTAGCTGCCTCCAGCTCTTCCCCGGGAGGCGATATTCCCCAGCCTGAGCCCAGAGTCCCCTCCCAACCAAAATCTCCTCCCCAAGTCCAGGAGTCCAGAACCCTCTGCTCCTGGTTACCACGCTGCTTGGTCCGGTTGTGGTGGGTATTTCTGTAACGGATCTCTTCGTCGTCTGAGGAGGAGCAGGAAGGATCGGACCAATATGCAGCGTGTTAAGTGTCCATGTTAATTTATTATACTGAACACAAAAAATAAAAAATAACAAGGCGAATGGAAGAAACAAAACAGTTCTGTCAGGTGAATACACACTAAACAGAAAACAACTACCCCCAAATCATAGTGGGAACACAGGCTACCTAAGTATGGTTCTCAATCAGAGACAACGATTGACAGCTGCCTCTGATTGTGAACCATACCGGGCCAAAAGCAGAAATACAAAACCTAGAACAAAAACATTGAATGCCAAACTAAAACAGACATAAAAAAGGAACAAAGGTCAGGACGTGACAGCCACCTTGGGAAAACGGTCCACAATGACCAGGATGTTAGTGTGGCCTGCTGAGGATGGAAGACCCGTGATGAAATCCATAGAGAGATGAGACCAGGGTCGAGAAGGTGTTGACAGCGGATGAAGAAGCCCCAGAGGCTGCTGACGAGGAGTTTTGTTCGGGGCACATGTCGGACAAGCAGCCACAAAGGTACGAGTGTCCACCTCCGCTGAGGGCCACCAAAACCTCCTCCTCAGAAACTCTAGAATTCCGAGCCCTCCCTGATGAGAGGTGAGACGTACCTTGGAAGAAATACCTTGGACAGTGCCCCAAGAGGGACAAAAAGTCTGTTTGGTGGACAGCCGTCTGGAACTGCCTCCCTACCTTGCGCCTCCCTCACTACAGTCTCTATACCCCAGGACACCGGTGCGAGGATGAGCGACCTGAAAATGATGGTTCCAAGTGGCCGATCTTCACTGGAGCTGGGGAACTGGCGAGAAAGAGCATCCGGCTTCACGTTCTTAAACCCAGGAAGGTAAGATGACGTGAAGCTGAACGGAGTGAAGAAGAGAGCCCAAGGAGCCTGTCAGGGACTGAGGGGTTTAGCCTCCTGGATGTAGGCCAGGTTCTTGTGGTAAGTCCAAACCGTAAAGGGATGTTCCGAACTCTCCAACCAGTGCCGCCACTCCTCCAAAGTCAGTTTGACCGCAAGAAGCTCCGATTTCCTTGGGGAGTGTTGTTACCGCTGGAGGGCACCCTTATCTTGTTTTCTAGTTTCCAGTTTACCCTGATCTAATTCTTACTGGTTTCACCTGTGTTTGATTACCCTCTCAGTTCACCTGGTTGCCTTGTAATTTAGGTTCCTCTGTTTGCCTGCATCTTTGCTTAGGGCTCATGTTTGTTTAGTGTACTCGTGTGTTATTGCTTTGTTTTCTGTAAAGACCTTAGTAAAAGTTCTGGATTTACCCTTACTTCTGCTTGCTGTGTTTCTCTGTGCCTGGGTCCGAGTACGTACTAGCATTACTGTCACACCCTTCCCTCCTAGGTAACTTGCACTTGGTGCAGTCCTCAGAACTCCTGGCTGCCATCCTCACTGTGTCTGTCATCCTGCCATCCTCACTGTGACTGCCATCCTGACATCCTCACTGTTTCTGCTATCCTCACTGTGTCTGCCATCCTCACTGTGTCTGTCATCCTGCCATCCTCACTGTGTCTGCCATCCTGCCATCCTCACTGTGTCTGTCATCCTCACTGTGTCTGTCATCCTGCCATCCTCACTGTGACTGCCATCCTGACATCCTCACTATTTCTGCTATCCTCACTGTGTCTGCCATCCTTACTGTGTCTGTCATCCTGCTATCCTCACTGTGACTGCCATCCTGACATCCTCACTATTTCTGCAATCCTCACTGTGTCTGCCATCCTTACTGTGTCTGCCATCCTGCCATCCTTACTGTGTCTGCCATCCTCACTGTGTCTGCCATCCTCACTGTGTCTGTCATCCTGACATCCTCACTGTTTCTGCAATCCTCACTGTGTCTGCCATCCTTACTGTGTCTGCCATCCTGCCATCCTCACTGTGTCTGTCATCCTGCTATCCTCACTGTGTCTGTCATCCTGCCATCCTCACTGTGTCTGCCATCCTCAATGTGTCTGCCATCCTTACTGTGTCTGCCATCCTTACTGTGTCTACCATCCTGCTATCCTCACTTTGTCTGCCATCCTCACTGTTTCTGCCATCCTCACTGTGTCTGCCATCCTCACTGTGTCTGCCATCATGCCATCCTCACTGTGTCTGTCACCCTGCCATCCTCACTGTGTCTGCCATCCTCACTGTGTCTGCCATCCTCACTGTGTCTGCCATCCTCACTGTGTCTGCCATCCTCACTGTGGCTGCCATCCTCACTGTGGCTGCCATCCTCACTGTGTCTGCCATCCACACTGTGTCTGCCATCCTCACTGTGTCTGCCATCCTGCCATCCTCACTGTGTCTGCCATCATGCCATCCTCACTGTGTCTGCCACCCTGCCACCCTCACTGTGTCTGCCACCCTGCCACCCTCACTGTGTCTGCCATCCTGCCATCCTCACTGTGTCTGTCATCCTGCCATCCTCACTGTGTCTGCCATCCTGCAAACCTCACTGTGTCTGTCACCCTGCCATCCTCACTGTGTCTGCCATCCTCCCTGTGTCTGCCATCCTCACTGTGGCTGCCATTCTCACTGTGGCTGCCATCCTCACTGTGTCTGCCATCCTGCCATCCTCAGTCTGCCACCTTGCCATCCTCACTGCCTCTGCCATCCTGCCATCCTGTCTGTCATCCTGCCATCCTCACTGTCTGCCATCCTCACTGTGTCTGCCACCCTACCATTCTCACTGTGTCCGCCATCCTGCCATCCTCACTGTGTCTGCCATCCTGCCATCCTGGCATCCTGCCATCCTCACTGTGGCTGCCATCCTGCCATCCTCACTGTGTCCGCCATCCTGCCATCCTCACTGTGTCCGCCATCCTGCCATCCTCACTGTGTCCGCCATCCTGCCATCCTGCCATCCTCACTGTGTCTGCCACACAGCCATCCTCACTGTGTCTGCCACCCTGCCATCTTGTCTGCCATCCTGCCATCCTCACTGTGTCTGCCATCCTGCCATCCTCACTGTGTCTGTCATCCTGCCATCCTCACTGTGTCCGTCACCCTGCCATCCTCACTGTGTCTGTCATACTGCCAACCTCACTGTGTCTGCCATCCTCACTGTGTCTGCCATCCTCACTGTGTCCGACATCCTGCCATCCTCACTGTGTCCGCCATCCTGCCATCCTGTCTGCCATCCTGCCATCCTGTCTGCCATCCTGCCATCCTCACTGTGTCTGCCATCCTCACAGTGTCTGCCATCCTGCCATCCTCACTGTGTCCGCCATCCTGCCATCCTGTCTGCCATCCTGCCATCCTCACTGTGTCTGTCATCCTGCCATCCTCACTGTGTCTGCCATCCTCACTGTGTCTGCCATCCTCACTGTGTCTGCCATCCTCACTGTGTCTGCCATCCTGCCATCCTCACTGTGTCCGCCATCCTGCCATCCTGTCTGCCATCCTGCCATCCTCACTGTGTCTGTCATCCTGCCATCCTCACTGTGTCTGCCATCCTCACTGTGTCTGCCATCCTCACTGTGTCTGCCATCCACACTGTGTCTGCCATTCTGCCATCCTCACTGTGTCTGCCATCCTTACTGTGTCTGCCACCCTGCCATCCTCACTGTGTCCGCCATCCTCACTGTGTCCGCCATCCTGCCATCCTGTCTGCCATCCTGCCATCCTCACTGTGTCCGTCACCCTGCCATCCTCACTGTGTCTGTCATCCTGCCATCCTCACTGTGTCCGTCACCCTGCCATCCTCACTGTGTCTGTCATCCTGCCATCCTCACTGTGTCTGCCATCCTCACTGTGTCTGCCACCCTCATTGTGTCCGACATCCTGCTATCCTGTCTGCCATCCTGTCTGTCCTGCCATCCTGCCATCCTGTCTGCCATCCTGCCATCCTCACTGTGTCCTGCCATCCTCACTGTGTCTGCCATCCTCACTGTGTCTGCCATCCTCACTGTGTCTGCCATCCTGCCATCCTCACTGTGTCTGCCATCCTGCCAGCCTGTCTGCCATCCTGCCATCCTCACTGTGTCTGTCATCCTGCCATCCTCACTGTGTCTGCCATCCTCACTGTGTCTGCCATCCTCACTGTGGCTGCCATCCTCACTGTGTCTGCCATCCTGCCATCCTCACTGTGTCCGCCATCCTGCCATCCTGTCTGCCATCCTGCCATCCTCACCGTGTCATCCTCATCCTGCCATCCTCACTGTGTCTGCCATCCTCACTGTGTCTGCCATCCTCACTCATCCTGTGTCTGCCATCCTCACTGTGTCCGCCATCCTGCCATCCTGTCTGCCATCCTGCCACCCTCACTGTGTCCGTCACCCTGCCATCCTCACTGTGTCCGTCACCCTGCCATCCTCACTGTGTCTGTCATCCTGCCATCCTCAATGTGTCCGTCACCCTGCCATCCTCACTGTGTCTGTCATCCTGCCATCCTCACTGTGTCTGCCATCCTCACTGTGTCTGCCATCCTCACTGTGTCCGACATCCTGCTATCCTCACTGTGTCTGCCATCCTGCCATCCTGTCTGCCATCCTGCCATCCTGCCATCCTGTCTGCCATCCTGCCATCCTCACTGTGTCTGCCATCCTCACTGTGTCTGCCATCCTCACTGTGTCTGCCATCCTTCCATCCTCACTGTGTCCGCCATCCTGCCATCCTGTCTGCCATCCGGCCATCCTCACTGTGTCTGTCATCCTGCCATCCTCACTGTGTCTGCCATCCTCACTGTGTCTGCCATCCTCACTGTGTCTGCCATCCTCACTGTGTCTGCCATCCTCACTGTGTCTGCCATCCTGCCATCCTCACTGTGTCCGCCATCCTGCCATCCTGTCTGCCATCCGGCCATCCTCACTGTGTCTGTCATCCTGCCATCCTCACTGTGTCTGCCATCCTCACTGTGTCTGCCATCCTCACTGTGGCTGCCATCCTCACTGTGGCTGCCATCCTGCCATCCTCACTGTGTCCGCCATCCTGCCATCCTGTCTGCCATCCTGCCATCCTCACTGTGTCTGCCATCCTCACTGTGTCTGCCATCCTCACTGTGTCTGCCATCCTCACTGTGTCCGCCATCCTGCCATCCTGACTGCCATCCTGCCATCCTGTCTGCCATCCTGCCATCCTCACTGTGTCTGTCATCCTGCCATCCTCACTGTGTCTGCCATCCTCACTGTGTCTGCCATCCTCACTGTGTCTGCCATCCTCACTGTGTCTGCCATCCTGCCATCCTCACTGTGTCCGCCATCCTGCCATCCTGTCTGCCATCCTCACTGTGTCTGTCATCCTGCCATCCTCACTGTGTCTGCCATCCTCACTGTGTCTGCCATCCTCACTGTGTCTGCCATCCTCACTGTGTCTGCCATCCACACTGTGTCTGCCATCCTGCCATCCTCACTGTGTCTGCCATCCTTACTGTGTCTGCCACCCTGCCATCCTCACTGTGTCCGCCATCCTCACTTTGTCCGCCATCCTGCCATCCTGTCTGCCATCCTGCCACCCTCACTGTGTCCGTCACCCTGCCATCCTCACTGTGTCCGTCACCCTGCCATCCTCTCTGTGTCTGTCATCCTGCCATCCTCACTGTGTCCGTCACCCTGCCATCCTCACTGTGTCTGTCATCCTGCCATCCTCACTGTGTCTGCCATCCTCACTGTGTCTGCCATCCTCACTGTGTCCGACATCCTGCTATCCTCACTGTGTCTGCCATCCTGCCATCCTGTCTGCCATCCTGCCATCCTGTCTGCCATCCTGCCATCCTCACTGTGTCTGCCATCCTCACTGTGTCTGCCATCCTCACTGTGTCTGCCATCCTGCCATCCTCACTGTGTCTGCCATCCTGCTATCCTCACTGTGTCCGCCATCCTGCCATCCTGTCTGCCATCCTGCCATCCTGTCTGCCATCCTGCCATCCTCACTGTGTCTGCCATCCTCACTGTGTCTGCCATCCTCACTGTGTCTGCCATCCTGCCATCCTCACTGTGTCTGCCATCCTGCCATCCTGTCTGCCATCCTGCCATCCTGACTGCCATCCTGACTGCCATCCTGCCATCCTGTCTGCCATCCTGCCATCCTCACTGTGTCTGTCATCCTGCCATCCTCACTGTGTCTGCCATCCTCACTGTGTCTGCCATTCTCACTGTGTCTGCCATCCTGCCATCCTCACTGTGTCCGCCATCCTGCCATCCTGTCTGCCATCCTGCCATCCTCACTGTGTCTGTCATCCTGCCATCCTTACTGTGTCTGCCATCCTCACTGTGTCTGCCATCCTCACTGTGTCTGCCATCCTGCCATCATCACTGTGTCTGCCATCCTCACTGTGGCTGCCATCCTCACTGTGTCTGCCATCCTCCCTGTGGCTGCCATCCTGCCATCCTCACTGTGTCTGTCACCCTGCCATCCTCACTGTGTCTGCCATCCTGCCATCCTCACTGTGTCCGCCATCCTGCCATCCTGTCTGCCATCCTGCCATCCTCACTGTGTCTGTCATCCTGCCATCCTTACTGTGTCTGCCATCCTCACTGTGTCTGCCATCCTCACTGTGTCTGCCATCCTGCCATCCTCACTGTGTCTGTCACCCTGCCATCCTCACTGTGGCTGCCATCCATGCTCAACCCTATCAACTACAGCCTAAAGACAGAGGAGCTGCAAGCGGAAATCATCGAACTGTATGTAAAGACAAAAGCTACTCCTCACAAATGAGACCTTACATGGTGTTACTGATCTTATGTTTTCAGATCTTTAGTTTGGGTTCAATTCTGCAGCAAGAACTCAAGATTTAAGAACTGTTTCCTAAGCAACCTTCCCCTTTGTATCTACTTAATTTCAGCATTTTTCTGTTGATACTGTTTAATACACACTAACTCTTTAAGATATTTGCAACAAAGCTATTTATGCTGAACACAGTATTTGAAGGTAATATATGTAACATATGGTAAATAAAATGCAATTCTTCTAATTTCAAATATTTTTTGTGTACATTTCAGAGATGTTGGTATGTCACATATAGTGATCACATAAATTTATGGTATAAAGAGTCAAGTTTAAATGCAAAGTATGTGGATATACAGTATTTATGTTGAAAGAGTTCAACTCTAATTCAATTAAATAGCATATATTAATTAGTTCCACTAGATGACACTAAAACACATTCACTGGCAGACCATAGTGTCGGGCTCTTTTCACAGGTAAAATTGTTTTTATAACACATTTCTTGAATAAGGATAACCTTTAATAAAAAAATACATATTTAAAAACATGTATAATCATTGTAAGCATTGTTGTGAGTATTTTTGTTTTTTATTTATTCAGTTTAAGCAAGCAGTTCATACAAGCAGTACGCAGAGGGACAAATATCTAAATTAAAGAGACAAAACGAGGCATAAATCTATTTAAGGATCTAACAAAAATAATGTGGCAGTTCTTGTATTGTGGTGAATAAACATAACTATTACAAGGAGCAGTGTAGTTACGCTATTATAAGGAGTAGTGTAGTTCCGATCGCTACCTGCACCTGCCCGCCTGTCCAACATCACTACTCTGGACGGCTCTGACTTAGAATACGTGGACAACTACAAACACTTAGGTGTCTGGTTAGACTATAAACTCTCCTTCCAGACCCATATCAAACATCTCCAATCCAAAGTTAAATCTAGAATTGGCTTCCTATTTCGCAACAAAGCATCCTTCACTCATGCTGCCAAACATACCCTTGTAAAACTGACCATCATACCAATCCTCGACTTTGGCGATGTCATTTACAAAATAGCCTCCAATACCCTACTCAATAAATTGGATGCAGTCTGTCACAGTGCCATCCGTTTTGTCACCAAAGCCCCATATACTACCCACCACTGCGACCTGTACGCTCTCGTTGGCTGGCCCTCGCTTCATACTCTTTGCCAAACCCACTGGCTCCATGTCATCTACAAGACCCTGCTAGGTAAAGTCCCCCCTTATCTCAGCTCCTCACTGCTGGTCACCATAGCATTTCCCACCTGTAGCACACGCTCCAGCAGGTATATCTCTCTAGTCACCCCCAAAACCAATTCTTTCTTTGGCCACCTCTCCTTCCAGTTCTCTGCTGCCAATGACTGGAACGAACTACAAACATCTCTGAAACTGGAAACACTTATCTCCCTCACTAGCTTTAAGCACCAACTGTCAGAGCAGCTCACAGATTACTGCACCTGCACATAGGCCACCTATAATTTAGCCTAAACAGCTACATCTTTCCCTACTGCATTTATTTTATTTATTTATTTTGCTCCTTTGCACCCCATTATTTTTATTTCTACTTTGCAGATTCTTCCATTGCAAATCTTCCATTCCAGTGTTAAACTTGCTATTGTAACGGTTTTCTTGACTTGAAGGAGAGGCGGACCAAAGAGCAGCGTGGTTATTTTGATTCATGTTTAATAAAGCACTTCACATGAACAAACTAACAAAAACAAGAAACGTGAAAACCCAAAACAGCCCTATCTGGTGCAAACACAGAGACAGGAACAATCACCCACAAACACACAGTGAAACCCAGGCTACCTAAGTATGATTCTCAATCAGAGACAACTAATGACACCTGCCTCTGATTGAGAACCATACTAGGCCAAAACATAGAAATACCCAAATCATAGAAAAACAAACATAGACTACCCAGCCCAACTCACGCCCTGACCATACTAAATAATGACAAAACAAAGGAAATAAAGGTCAGAACGTGATAGCTATATTGTATTTACTTTGCCACCATGGCCTTTTTTTGCCTTTACCTCCCTTATCTCCCCTCATTTGCTCACATCGTATATAGACTTGTCTATACTGTATTATTGACTGTATGTTTATTTTACTCCATGTGTAAGTCTGTGTCGTTGTATGTGTCGAACTGCTTTGCTTTATCTTGGCCAGTTCGCAATTGTAAATGCGAACTTGTTCTCAACTTGCCTACCTCACTACTCTGGACGGCTCTGACTTAGAATACGTGGACAACTACAAACACTTAGGTTAAATAAAGGTGTTCTCAACTTGCCTACCTGGTTAAATAAAGGTGTTCTTAACTTGCCTAACTGGTTAAATAAAGGTGTTCTCAACTAGCCTACCTGGTTAAATAAAGGTGTTCTCAACTAGCCTACCTGGTTAAATAAAGGTGTTCTCAACTAGCCTACCTGGTTAAATAAAGGTGTTCTCAACTAGCCTACCTGGTTAAATAAAGGTGTTCTCAACTAGCCTACCCGGTTAAATAAAGGTGTTCTCAACTTGCCTACCTGGTTAAATAAAGGTGTTCTCAACTTGCCTACCTGGTTAAATAAAGGTGTTCTCAACTAGCCTACCTGGTTAAATAAAGGTGTTCTCAACTTGCCTACCTGGTTAAATAAAGGTGTTCTCAACTTGCCTCCCTGGTTAAATAAAGGTGTTCTCAACTAGCCTACCTGGTTAAATAAAGGTGTTCTCAACTAGCCTACCTGGTTAAATAAAGGTGTTCTCAACTTGCCTACCTGGTTAAATAAAGGTGACATAAATAAATACAAATAAAATAAAAAGTTATACGTTTGGGACACAGCATATTGGATCTTATTTAGGATTTTTCCTAAAATGTCAAAGACATGCTTCCAAAGTGATCCACAGTCTTGAAACTCTGGGGGCGCTATATCATTTTTGGATAAAAAGACGTGCCCCTTTTTTGCGCAATATTTTGTCACAAAAAGATGCTCGACTATGCATATAATTGGTAGCTTTGGAAAGAAAACACTCTGCCATGTCCAGAACTGCAAAGATATTCTCTGTGCGTGCCCTAGAACGTGAGCTACAGGCAAAACCAAGATGAGACGGCATCCAGGAAATGAGCAGGATTTTTGAGGCTCCGTTTTCCATTGTCTCCTTATATGGCTGTGAATGCGAGAGGAATGAGTCTGCCCTTTCTGTCGTTTCCCCAAGGTGTCTGCAGCATTGTGACGTATTTGTAGGCATATCATTGGAAGATTGACCATAAGAGACCACATTTACCAGGTGTCCGCCCATTGTCCTGCGCATCGAAATTGGTGCGTCAAAACTCAGCTGCAAGTATTTTTCCATGGAATTCAGAGAAGAAAGCATGCTTCCACTGAACGATATATCAATGAAGAGATATGTGAAAAAACACCTTGAGGATTGATTCCAAACAACGTTTGCCATGTTTCGGTCGATATTATGGAGTTAATTCGGAAAAAGTTTGACGTTGTTGGTGACTGAATTTTCGGTTCGTTTTGGTAGCCAAATGTGATGTACAAAACAGAGCGATTTCTCCTACACAAAGATGCTTTCAGGAAAAACTGGACATTTGCTATGTAACTGAGAGTCTCCTCATTGAAAACATCCGAAGCTCTTCAAAGGTAAATTATTTTATTTATTTGGTTATCTGGTTTTTGTGAAAATGTTGCGTGCTAAATGCTACTCAAAATGCTAAGCTAGCTTAGCATACTCTTATACAAATTAGTGAATTGCTATGGTTCAAAAGCATATTTTGAAAATCTGAGATGACAGTGTTGTTAAGAAAAGGCTAAGCTTGAGAGTAGGTGCATTATTTTCATTTTATTTGCGATTTTCAGAAATTGTTAACTTTGCGTTATGCTAATGATCCTGAGGCTTTATTCACGATCCCGGATCCGGGATGGGGAGTTTCAAGTTTAAACAACACCAAAACATTTTCAGAAAGTTTCCTATTTCAGAACAAGAGCATTTTGAAACATTGATCATTATCTACAATCTATATTTTAAATCTACTCTCAGGAGTGAAATATGTCCAGCTGATGGGAAAGGTTTTGAGATGAAGAAATGTTGTTCCATACCATGGTGAGACCAAGGTTCTCTAGGTCTCTTTCCCACCTCTTTGTGATAGGGAGGGTGTCGACTTTATGTGAGGATCAATTATTATAAATTAAGGATACAAGGCCAGTTATTCTGGTAGACAAGATCAAACTGCAATAAGGTGGGAGCCTGGAAAGACCATATGTTTTCAGAGCTGTACATTCAAAACATACATTATCATACATCACCATACATTAAAACATACATGACCATACATGACCATACATTAAAACATACATTACCATACATTAAAACATACATTATTGTACATTAAAACATACATTATCATACATTTAAACATACATTACCATACATCCTACGCATACATTATCAGCTTCTGATTAACTTATTTATTTTGGTTACATAACATGCAACTCTTGTCATGCCTGCTCCTGCTCTTCCTCCCTGGCGCTCGAGGGCACCAGGTTGCCCGGCATTACGCACTCCTGCCACCATTTACGCACACCTGCCTTCCCTCGTCACGCGCATCAGCGATATTGGACTCACCTAGCCTCACTCAATCCCCTGTTTATTACCTCCCCAATATTTGTCAGCTCTGTTCCCTGCTGCTGCATGGTTTGTCGTCGGTCTTTGTAATTCCCAGTTCTGATGCTGTTCCTGTCCCTTTGCATGTCTGTTCCTATTTAAATGTCAACTCCCCGTACCTGCTTCTCTTCTCTAGCGTCATTCCTTACAACTCTGTTATGACAGTGATGAATGCTAACATGTACAATTAACACTAGAGATATGAATGAATAGCATCACATACAAATGTACAGTACCAGCACCTGATCAATTTACTGGTATTATGCTAGAGGTGTTTTGTTTGACCATTTTCTTCAAAAATCCTCTGATTTCCTCAGTATTCAAAACATAAATGACTGGATTGAGCATGAGAGGGATAGCTGAAGCAAGAGACAAACAGATAATCCTTGCATTGGGGTGAAGAGAGAAGGTCACTGCAGCAATGTATGTAGATATAAATGGAATAAAGAAAAGTGCTACTATGAGACGTGTGATATACAAGTCTTCAGAGCCTTCAGACGGCCTTCCCAGGTAGTCATTCTAAACAGGGCAAGTAAAATACACACATAAGACAGGACTATGAAAACGAACATGAAGGACTAGAACTGAATTCACTTTTGCCATGATGGCAAATTGGCAGAATTGTCATTTCAGGCCATTATGTACAAAGGCCCATGATCACATAAATAACTGTCAATAACTATGGTTTTACAGTAAGACAGTCAAGTGATCAGGACCGTGGTTGTACCAACAATGACCACATTGACAAGCCAAATGCCTGTAACCATGACAGACATGCTAGTGAGCAGAGTGTGGTATCTCAGAGGCAAGCATTTTTATATTTTACCTTTATTTAACCAGGCAAGTCAGTTAAGAACAAATTCTTATGTTCAATGACAGCCTAGGAACAGTGGGTTAACTGCCTGTTCAGGGGGAGAATGACAGATTTGTACCTTGTCAGGTCGGGGTTTGAACTTGCAACCTTCCAGTTACTAGTCCAACGCTCTAACCACTAGGCTAACCTGCCACATATGGAACCAACCCTATCACATGCCAGAACAACAAGGGTCATAGACTGCAAAGCAATAAAGAAGAACACAAAAAACATATTGGCCAGACATGCTTCATAGGTGATGTATTGTGAATCAAAAATAAATGTCATAATCAGGTTAGGAATTAGTGCACTGCTCTCACCTAAGTCAGCTACCGCTAAGTTTAAAATGCCAATATACTTTGGGATGTGAAGATGGCGTTGAGTGAATATTATGAACATTACAATGGAGTTCCCACAAACAGCAACTACATAGGAAAAGCACAAGAACATATAGTAAAATTTGTCATGAGGAATATCATGGAAGCCATTGATGAAAACATATTGAGGACGCACAAAAGAGCTGTTTTGTTTGATGATGGTTATCATGGAGCTCATTGCAGCGCAGGTCATGAGGTATGGTTTGCATCAATCTGTAATTTAAAAATACATAAATTAACAATTGCATTAAGAAGTGCAGTAGGCCTACACTCATCTTAATAGTGATTTCACACATGTAACCGTATAATACAATGCAATGTTATGAATTACTTAACTAAATATTAGTCTTGTTTCACGTCTAACATATTGAGATACAGGGGCCTTTTGTCTTTACCAGAGTAGCCTAAACATTACAAACATAACTTGACATTTGATCAAATCACAGTAAAAGTCAGTGTATTTGCAGGTGAAGGTCTGTTGTTTGCAGGAGAGCCACTTACTTCTGGTTAAAAGTCTACGCCATGTGCCATTTATACGTAAGTGTCCTTCACCGTAAGATACATTGGCTTGTGTAAACGCTTATCATGAAGGATAAAACATAAATTTGACACATTAGAAAGCATGACTAGGAGATAGATACACATAATTACAATCCCTACTGTCAGAGGTCTTTCAATTTATTTGGCATAAAAAGTTAGATTGCTTGCTCAACCCACCGGTTCTCTAATATTATGAGTGAGATATCTCATGTGGGAGTTTGCTACTCTCTCTGAAGTACCTATCAAAAGTATCTATTGGAGACAGAAGTGGCGAGTGGCAAATGAAGTGAGACCCTCACTTACATAAAAGGAACCATTGCCCTCTGAACCACTGCCCCCTGGTTATTCCCATGCTTCTCCTCCTCACTCTCTTGGCGAGCAGGGGAATGTGGTGAGATACAATGCATTCGGTCAGTTTTCGGACCCCTCAACTTTTCCCACATTTTGTTACGTTACAGTCTTATTCTAAAATTGATGAAAAAATGTTTTTGCCTCATCAACCTACACAAAATAACCTATAACGACAAAGCAAAAACAGTTTTTTAAATTTGTTTTGCAAATGTATAAAAGATAAAAAACTGACATACCACATATTCATAGGAATTCAGACCTTTTACTCCATACTTTGTTGAAGCAACTTTGGCAGTGATTCCAGCCTTGAGTCTTCTTGGGTATGACGCTACAAGCATGTCAGGCCTGTATTTGAGGGGTTTCTCCCATTATTTCTGCAGATCTTCTCAAGCTCTGTCAGGTTGGATGGGGAGCATCGCTGTACAGCTATTTTCAGGTCTCTCCAGAGATGTTCGATCAGGTTCAGGTCCGGGCTCTGGCTGGGCCACTCAAGGACATTCAGAGACTTGTCCCGAAGCCACTCCTGCATTGTCTTGGCTGTGTGCTTAGGGTCGTTGTCCTGTTGAAAGGTGAACCTTTGCCCAAGTCTGAGGTCTTGGGCGCCCTGGAGCAGGTTTTCATCAAGGATCTCTCTGTACTTTGCTCAATTCATCTTTCCCTCAATCCTGACTAGTCTCCCAGTCCCTGCCACTGAAAAACATCCCCACAGCGTGATGCTGCCACCACCTTGCTTCACAGTACAGATGGTGGCAGGTTTCCTCCAGATATGACAATTGGCATTCATGCCAAATCTTGGAATCTTGATTCTCATGGTCTGAGAGTCCTTTAGGTGCCTTTTGGCAAACTTCCGTCTGGCCACTGTACCAAAAGGCCCGATTGATGGTGTGCTGCAGAGATGATTGTTCTTCTGGAAGTTTCTCCCGTCTCTACAGAGGAACTCTGGGGCTCTGTCAGAGTTACCATCGGGTTCTTGGTCATCTCCCTGACCAAGGCCCTTCTCCCCTGATTGCTCAGTTTGGCCGGACGGCCAGCTCTTGGAAGTGTCTTGGTAGTTCCAAACGTCTTCCATTTAATAATGATGGAGGCCACTGTGTTCTTGGGGACCTTCAATGCAGCAGACATTTTTGGTAGCATTCCCCAGGTCTGCGCCTCTGCAAAATCCTGTCTCGGAGCTCGAACAACAATTCCTTCGACCTCATGGCTTGGTTTTTGCTCTGACATGCACTGTCAACAATGGGACATTGTTTAGAAAGGTTTGTGACTTTCCAAATAATTTCCAATCAATTGAATTTACCACAGGTGGACTCCAATCAAGTGGCAAAACAATCTCGAGGATGATCATTGGAAGCAGGATGCACCTGAGCTCAATTTCGAGTCTCAGAGCAAAGGGTCTGAATACTTATGTAAATAAGGTATTTCTGCTTTTTTATATATAGATTTGCAAAAACAAAATATTTAAATTTTCAAACATTTCTAAAAAAGTGTAGGAAAGATTTATTTAATCCATAAAAAAGGGAAAAAAGTCAAGGAGTCTGAATACGTTCTGTATCTCACTCATAATGTCAGAGAACCTGGGTTAAGCAACTAAACTTAAGTTATCTTTCAATTATTTGTTTCGATATCTCATATGGGGATGTGGCCAACTCCTGTATCGCAAAAATGCTGTCTGAAGCCAGGGAAGTTCCAACACCATAGTACCCTCCAAGCTCGTCATCAAGCTCGAGACCCTGGGTCTCAACCCCGCCCTGTGCAACTGGGTACTGGACTTCCTGACGGGCCGCCCCCAGGTGGTGAATGTAGGTAACAACATCTCCTCCCCGCTGATCCTCAACACTGGGGCCCCACAAGGGTGCGTTCTGAGCCCTCTCCTGTACTCTCTGTTCACCCACGACTGCGTGGCCACGCACGCCTCCAACTCAATCATCAAGTTTGCGGACGACACAACAGTGTTAGGCTTGATTACCAACAATGACGAGACGGCCTACAGGGAGGAGGTGAGGGCCCTCGGAGTGTGGTGTCAGGAAAATAACCACACACTCAACGTCAACAAAACTAAGGAGATGATTGTGGACTTCAGGAAACAGCAGAGGGAACACCCCCCTATCCACATCGATGGAACAGTAGTGGAGAGAGTAGCAAGTTTTAAGTTCCTCGGCATACACATCACAGAAAAACTGAATTGGTCCACTCACACAGACAGCATCGTGAAGAAGGCGCAGCAGCGCTGTCAGGACCCGGTTACGAACCCGGGTCTCCGGAGTGAGAAACAGTCACTTAACCAACTGAGCCACGAATAGTCGGCAGAACCCAGAAGATGAGGCAGACACAGCAGTACTTGAGACGGTGTATTTAATAAAGTAAAAAGTGAAGTCCTTCAGGAAAACAGGAAAACTCCACAACCTCAAAAGGAATTCCACAAGAACAAGGTAATCCACAAGGTAATCCTCCAAGACAAAAAGGTAAATCCACAAGGTGGTAGGTATAGCATAAAGAGCCTCAAAAGATACTCAAAAATAAATAAACAAGAACAAAAAACAGAATTCCACAAGAGCGTCCACCGGGATCAACAGGAGTTCACAGAATACTAGGGCTGGGTGCTAACATACAAACACAGAGCAAAGAACTGAGGGAAACAAGGCACAGGTGCAAATAATAATGGGGATCAAGGGAAAGCAAAGGGTCAAAAAGCACAATGGGGGCATCTAGTGACCAAAAACCGGAACAACCCTGGCCAAATCCTGACAGAATCCCCCCCCTAGGAACGGCTCCTGACGTTCCTACCAGCTCTCTCGGGGTGGAGGGCCCTGAACTGACGAATGAGGTCAGGGTCCAGTATGTCTTTGGCAGGAACCCAGGAGCGCTCCTCGGGACCGTAGCCTTCCCAGTCCACCAGATACTGCCAGGACCGCTGCACCCGGCGGGAATCCAGTATCCGATGGACGGTATAAGCCGGCTGGCCTCCAATGACACGAGGCGGAGGGGGAGGTCTGTCTGCCGGGACAAGGGGAGAAAAAACAACAGGTTTTAATAAGGAAATGTGAAACGTGGGATTAATCTTAAGGGATCTGTGTAAGTGTAGGCGATAAGAAACTGGGTTAACTCTCCTGGCAACCTTAAAGGGACCGATGTATCTTTGGGACAGCTTGCGAGTCTCCACCCGTAGTGGTAAGTCTCTTGTGGAGAGCCAGACTCTCTGGCCGGGGCGCAGGGTAGGCCCGGGACGGCGACGTCTGTTGGCTTGTTGTTGGTACCTCTGTGAGGAACGCATAAGATTAAGACGGGTCTTCCTCCACATAAGCCGACAGCGTCTGACGAACTTCAAGGTTGAAGGCACTCTGACTTCTGCCTCCTGGTCCGGGAACAATGGAGGGGCATAGCCAAACTGACACTCGTGCGGGGACATACCAGTGGAGGAGGAGCGCAAGGTGTTGTGCGCGTATTCGGCCCAAACAATAAAGGACGACCATGTGGACGGGTTGTTACGAGTCATACATCGGAGGGTGGTTTCCAGCTCTTGATTCATCCTCTCTGTTTGACCGTTGGACTCCGGATGGTACCCTGAAGATAGACTGGCAGAAGCCCCCATGAGTTGGCAGAAGGCCTTCCAAAACCTTGAGGCGAACTGGGGACCTCTGTCAGAAACCATATCTTGAGGAATGCCGAAGACTCGAAACACATGATTAATTACCAACTCAGCCGTTTCCTTGGCAGAAGGTAACTTAGTCAGAGGGACGAACCTGGTCGCCTTTGAAAACCTGTCGATTATGACTAGGATAGTAGTATTGCCATGGGATGGAGGAAGGCCAGTAATAAAGTCCAATGAGATATGGGACCAGGGTCTGTGGGGAACAGGTAAAGGGTGAAGGAGTCCTTGAGGGCGGAGGTGAGAAGATTTGCCCTGGCAGCACACGGGGCAGGCATTGACGAAAGTGGCAACGTCTTCTCTTATGGTAGGCCACCAGAACTTACGCTGGATGAACTCCAAGGTGCGACCTACACCCGGGTGACAGTTGAGGCGAGAGGAGTGCCCCCACAGAAGGACCTGAGTCCTCACTGCCTTGGGGACAAACAACCGATTGGCAGGACCTCCTTTCGGGTCCGGTTCGATATCTTGAGCTCGTCTCACGGTATCCTCAACTTGCCACGAGATCGGAGTGACGATCTTAGCAGCAGGAAGGACAGGCATGTCCGTGTCATCTCGAATGGCAGGAGCGTAGACTCGGGACAGGGCATCCGGTTTGAGATTCTTCGACCCGGGCCGATAGGTGAGGATAAACTGGAATCGACTGAAGAAGAGAGACCATCTAGCTTGTCTAGAGTTCAACCGCTTCGCCTGCTGGATATACTCCAGATTTTTGTGGTCCGTAAGCACTTGAAACGGGTGAGAAGCCCACTCGAGCCAGTGTCTCCATTCCTTCAATGCCATCTTAACCGCTAGGAGTTCACGATCCCCCACATCATAGTTCCTCTCAGCCGGGGTAAGCCGGTGTGAGAAGAAAGCGCACGGATGAAGCTTCTTGTCTTCACCCCTCTGAGACAGGACAGCTCCAACACCAACCTCTGATGCGTCTACCTCCACCACAAACGGTTCATCCGTAGTCGGTAGTATCAGGATGGGAGCAGAGAGGACGCGCTGCTTGAGTCCTTGGAAGGCCGTCTCAGCTTCTCTTCCCCACAAAAACCTTGCATTTCCACCCTTGGTTAAAGCTGAGAGAGGGGCTGACACCAAGCTGAAGTTCTTGATGAACTTGCGGTAAAAGTTTGTGAAGCCCAGGAAACGCTGAACTTCCTTAATGGATTTGGGAGTGGGCCAATCTGCTACCGCCCCTACCTTCCTGGGGTCCATTTGGACTCGACCGGGTTCCACTACAAATCCCAGGAATTGTACTCGGGATGAATGGAATTCACATTTTTCCGGCTTAACGTACAGATGGCTGTCTAGGAGGCGTTTGAGTACTTGTCTGACATGCTTAGTGTGTTCTTGAAGGGAGCTCGAAAAGATGAGGATGTCATCCAAGTAAACGAAAACAAATATGTTAAGCATATCCCTAAGCACATCGTTTATGAGCGCTTAGAACACCGCTGGGGCGTTGGTCAGGCCGAAGGGCATCACCAAGTATTCATAGTGACCAGTAGGCGTGTTGAAAGCGGTCTTCCACTCGTCACCAGGTCTGATCCGCACAAGATGGTATGCGTTCCGCAGGTCAAGCTTAGTGAAAACAACTGCTTCCTGGAGCAGCTCGAAGGCTGTGGCCATAAGGGGTAGCGGGTAACGGTTACGGACGGTTATGGCATTGAGTCCCCGGTAGTCGATGCAAGGACGTAATCCACCGTCTTTCTTGGCCACAAAGAAAAACCCTGCTCCCGCCGGGGAGGTGGATGGACGCATGAGGCCTGCTTCCAGAGCGTCCTTGATGTAGGTATCCATAGCAGCTCGTTCGGGTGGAGATAGGGAAAAGATCCGACCCCTGGGGGGGCAAGTGCCCGGAAACAGGTCGATGGGGCAATCATAAGGTCTATGGGGTGGTAGCATGGTGGCCCTCTGTTTGCTAAACACCAGTTTGAGGTCATGGTAACACTCGGGAACTCGGGTCAGGTCGATGGATTCTAAAGACTCGGGAGTAGAACTCGGGGAATTCGGGAAAATACAAGTAGCTTGGCACTTAGGACCCCACTGCTTGATAGTGCCCACAGACCAGTCGATGTGAGGGTTATGGCTGTGAAGCCAGGGGTATCCAAGGACGAGAGGGAACTCGGAACAGGAGATCAAATGAAAGTTCATCAATTCCTGGTGTTGTGAAACTGAAAGTCGCAAGGAGGTAGTGACATGAGTGACAAGTCCAGATCCCAAAGGGCTTCCATCCAATGTAGTAACCCTCATGGGGTCACTTAGAGGTTCAGAGGGAATGCCATTCTCCTTCGCCCAGACACCATCCATGAAGTTACCTGCGGCTCCAGAGTCTACCAAGGCTTGAAGGTGAAGCTTGTGGTTGTCCCAGGAGAGGGTGACTGGAATGAGCAGACGGGAGTTGGACGGATGGGAGGAGGTTATGTTTCCCGTTACAGTTCCCCCCGGTCTGTACGGGACAGAGCGTTTCCCTGGAGCCCGGGACACGTGGAACGGAAATGGCTCGGTTTGCCGCAATATAGACAGCGTCGCTCCCTCATCCGGCGGTCTCTCTCAGCCTGGGAGATGCGTCCAATCTGCATGGGTTCCGGTGGAGCCAGCGAGGATAAAGGTGGGGACTCGGAGCTGGGACTGATAGGGGCTAGAGGTCTACGGTTGAGTTCTCTCTCTCAGACGCTGGTCAATGCGTGAGGCCAACTTGATCAGGGACTCGAGATTGTCCGGTGGTTCCCGAGTGGCCAGTTCATCTTGGATAGTGTCGGAAAGGCCTTTCAGAAAGCACACCGTGAGCGCCTCGTTGTTCCAGCCACTCGCTGCTGCCACCGTGCGGAACTGGATGGCATAGTCCGTCACGCTGCGCCGACCTTGGTGGAGAGTCAGGAGCTGTTTGGCTGAGTCAGGACCACTGCTTGGGCCTTGAAACACTCGTTTGAATTCCTCAGCAAAGGCAGAGTAGCTGGCACAGCAGGAACTATGGGCATCCCACACAGCAGTAGCCCAGGCCAGGGCTTTTTCCGACAGCAGGGTGATGATATATGCGATCTTAGACCGGTCGGTGGGAAAAGACGAGGGTTGCAGCTCGAAGGAGAGAGAACATTGGGTGAGAAACCCTTTACAAGCACTTGGATCACCTGAGAACTGTTGGGGAGGTGGAAGACGAGGTTCAGCCAGGGGGTTAACTGCCATGGGTACGTGAATCTGAGGTACTGGGACGGGAACTATTGCCGGGGTAAGTCGATCAGATATCTGCTTTATGGAAGTCAGCATCTCCGACAGAAGTTGAGAATGTCTAGCCATTAAGGCCTCTTGCTGAACCAGGGCGGCTTCATGGCGTTGGACAGTCTCCTGGTGGTGGGACAGCATGGCAACAAGGTCCTGGGAACTGGCTGCCTCTGGGTTCATTTTTGGCTCTGTGTTTCTGTCAGGACCCGGTTGCGAACCCAGGTCTCCGGAGTGAGAAATAGTCACTTAACCAACTGAGCCACGAATAGTCGGCAGAACCCAGAAGATGAGGCAGACACAGCAGTACTTGAGACGGTGTATTTAATAAAGTAAAAAGTGAAGTCCTTCAGGAAAACAGGAAAACTCCACAACCTCAAAAGGAATTCCACAAGAACTAGGTAATCCACAAGGTAATCCTCCAAGACAAAAAGGTAAATCCACAAGGTGGTAGGTATAGCATAAAGAGCCTCAAAAGATACTCAAAAATAAATAAACAAGAACAAAAAACAGAATTCCACAAGAGCGTCCACCGGGATCAACAGGAGTTCACAGAATACTAGGGCTGGGTGCTAACATACAAACACAGAGCAAAGAACTGAGGGAAACTAAGGGTTTAAATACAATCAAGTGAAACGAGGCACAGGTGCAAATAATAATGGGGATCAAGGGAAAGCAAGAGGTCAAAAAGCACAATGGGGGCATCTAGTGACCAAAAACCGGAACAACCCTGGCCAAATCCTGACAAGCGCCTCTTCAACCTCAGGAGGCTGAAGAAATTCGGCTTGTCACCAAAAGCACTCACAAACTTTACAGATGCACAATCGAGAGGATCCTGGCGGCCTGTATCACCGCCTGGTACGGCAACTGCTCCGCCCTCAACCGTAAGGCTCTCCAGAGGGTAGTGAGGTCTGCACAACGCATCACCGGGGGCAAACTACCTGCCCTCCAGGACACCTACACCACCCGATGTTACAGGAAGGCCATAAAGATCATCAAGGACATCAACCACCCGAGCCACTGCCTGTTCACCCCGCTATCATCCAGAAGGCGAGGTCAGTACAGGTGCATCAAAGCTGGGACCGAGAGACTGAAAAACAGCTTCTATCTCAAGGCCATCAGACTGTTAAACAGCCACCACTAACATTGAGTGGCTGCTGCCAACATACTGACACTGACTCAACTCCAGCCACTTTAATAATGGGAATTGATGGGAAATGATGTAAATATATCACTAGCCACTTTAAACAATGCTACCTTATATAATGTTACTTACCCTACATTATTCATCTCATATGCATACGTATATACTGTACTCTATATCATCGACTGCATCCTTATGTAATACATGCATCACTAGCCACTTTAACTATGCCATTTTGTTTACATACTCATCTCATATGTATATACTGTACTCGATACCATCTACTGTATCTTGCCTATGCTGCTCTGTACCATCACTCATTCATATATCCTTATGTACATATTCTTTATCCCCTTCACTGTGTATAAGACAGTAGTTTAGGAATTGTTAGTTAGATTACTTGTTGGTTATTACTGCATTGTCGGAACTAGAAGCACAAGCATTTCGCTACACTCGCATTAACATCTGCTAACCATGTGTATGTGACAAATAAAATTTGATTTGATTTGATCAGCAACCTTCATAGGTCCCGAAACTAAGGGAGTATGCACAGAAAAAGGTGCATAGACAACACAATGGGGGAAAAACCTCACAGAAAGTGAGGGGAAGCATACAATCTCAGTTTAATGAGATATTCCCCAAAAACAGTGACCAAGAGGTCAACTACTCCGTAGGAAAGGGCCCTTCCAAGCCACTTTGACGGCTATTACCCTCACCATTATAAATCAATATAATGATCCCATTGAATATAGAAGGTCCCTTCCGAGGGTGGTTGCCCAACGAGCATAGAGCAGGACACCCTTGCCCAAGCTCTCCTACAATCCAAGTAGATGCTAACCACATGTACTGGACAACAATGGGGACTCCTTTCTAGGGAAGGCGACAGGCGAAAAGCCATAGGGTCAAAGGTGCGACAATGTTCTCTTGGGTCAAGGCCCTGCATGTAGATAGCTGCCAGTACTGGTCGTAAGCAGGGTTGTAACTGCTAACCGGAAAATAACTGGTCACCGAGGGGCTCAAAGATGTGGAGGGAAAGCATACGGCATCACCCACTTCTCATGGGTGTGTAAGCTCTTCCACCCCAAACGGAGTGGGCACCGTGTTTTGGGATCAGGTCTCCTCGGGTCGTCGCTTCTACCAGGCTGCAGTCAGTCTGGGCAAATGCTGGAAGCAGGCTCTTTCGGGACAGAGTAGCCAGCGCTATGATGTAAGACTTCAGGCAATGTAGCTTGAAGGAAGAAGGAAACACCTGCAGCACAGTATTCCTAAACGTGGGCAGTAGGACAGCTACATGACTGGTAAGTCTTGGCCCTGCTACATGGAGGAGGGTTGTCAAGAGCAATAACAGTTCCTCAGCCACTCGCTCCCGTAATATGGGAAGATAGAGCAGGCAGTTGCCGGCTTGCGTGAACCAATTTTAGTAAAAAAAACCTGATGAGGAAAAGCCAAAGCTTTGTGGACTCGGGAGTACCAGATAACTGGCTGAGGCTCCGACGCCTGTGAGGGCGTTGCCCCTCCCCCTTTCCCTAATATCCAGAAAGTTAACTAAGGAAACAGTGTACCTAATCAGATGTACAACTGAATGCATTCAACTGAAATATGTCTTCCGCATTTATGCCAACCCCTTTGAATCTGAGAGGTGGGGGGGGGCTGCCTTAATCGACTTCCACGTCATCGGCTCCCGGGGAACAGTGGGTTAACTGCATTGCTCAGGGGCAGAACGACAGATTTTTACCTTGTCAGCTCTGATATTCAAGCCAGCAACCTTTCAGTTACTGGCCCAACGCTCCTACCCGCCTGGCTACCTGCCGCGCTTGCCGAGATCCAGAAAGTAAACTGCTCAATGGAGAGTGTTCTCTATAACAGAGCCAAGTTGTCTTTGCCAAGTAGAGAAAAAAACAGCCCTCAGAATCCTAAAAATGGCTAAGAGGGTTGGCCAGTGAAACCTGGAAACCTGTACTCCCGTCGAACGCTGGAGCGTTATGGTTAGGGTTCCCCTGCCTGTCATAAAGAGTCGCATTGCCCTATTGTGGGAAAACTGGAGTGGCACACATCTGATAGAGCCTAAGGGAGGCACTCGGGGAGGAACAAAAAGTGTGTCTCCTCCATTTCCTCATATGAACATGGTCACAAAAGTGAGCTGCTGCACAGAGAATAGGGTTTCGTCTTAACACAGCTCTGCATACCCACTGCTGCGAAACTCGGAGAGGGGAAAGAGTAGCAACCGTTAAACCCAAAGAGAGAGGGTAAGGCCCTGCACACTATCCTCCTCCACTGCAGGGCTGCATCCTAGGATGGCTGACCCTTCTTACCTCCTTTAGGGGGGGCAGAGGGGCAGATCCTTGCTGCGGCCGCATCGTAAGACGACTGCGGGGACAGTGGGCCCAAACAACTCTTTGGGTGTCACTGGGGCATCCAGAAGGTCCACCTTTTCTCTTAATGTAAAGCTGGATAAGCTCAGACCTTTCTCCCACTACTGTTAGGCTCAAGACTAGACCACAGCCTTGGATGGCACTACGGGAGTCACGCAGGTTCAGGTCTGTAATCTCCTAAGCATCTGGGTCTAGTCCAGTTGCTTCTCCACTTCCTCCAGTAACTCAGCCTGATATGCCAACAATAAAATGGAACTTAGAGGGCTCTAATTGCTTGGGCTGAGGCCTTGTACATTTTCTTAAAAACAGAGGCAGTAAAGTGCTCCGCCTTTCCAGGGAGTGAGGCGCTGGTGTCGTTAATAATACGATGTGAGGGGCTGAGGTGGTGAGCCAGTGTCACGAATCCCGCCGAAGATGGTGTCTCTTCCTGTTCGGGCGGTGCTCGGCGGTCGTCGTCACCGGCCTACTAGCTGCCATCGATTCCCTTTTTTGTTTCTGTTAGTTTGGTCTGATCGGTTACACCTGTTTTGAGTTTAGTTTGTGGGCTATTTAAGGGCACTAGGCCCGCTGGCTTTTGTGCGGGCTTGTTTTCTGTTCATGGTGTTGGATTATTTGTGGATTCTATATTTCCGGACAGTTTAGTCCTGTTTGTTTGGACTGGGTATTTTATGCGCCCTTGTGTTTGGCATGTCCGTTTTCACTGTCTTTGGAATAAAGATCCACGTTCTGAACTACCTGCTCTCTGCGCCTTACCCCTCCACCCACTATTCCTAGAAGCCGTAACAGCCAGTGATGGCTCCACCATGGGAGGGTTGCCAAAGCCGGATTCCTCCATATTGTGCAAGTCCAGGTTTGGCATGCACTTGGCAAGAATCCTGCTAGTGAAGGTTTTTTCCGACAAGCTCTTAGCTTCCCTGAGGAAAGCTGGTAATGCGGGGAGCAGTTGTTTTATCGGGGCTGTCTGGGCCCGGAGTCTAGCAAATAGCAGCTTGTGTAGACGGTGTACCAAGCTAGCTAGTTAGGAGCCTTGTGGCTAACAGCTAGCAATATTGATCACCATATAATGCTATAGCCATAACACTATAGCGAGGCTTGTGGGTTGTTAGCAAGCTACCAGTGACCTAAATTTCAAATTCCTTATATTTTTAAACAAACCAGACTGCACAATTTTTTTTTTTTTTTTTAATTTACGGATAGCCAGGGGTACATTCTGTCACGCCCTGGTCTATATTTATTATGTTATCTTCATGTATTGGGTCAGGCCAGGGTGTGACATGGGTTTATTTGTAGTGTGTTTCGTCTTGGGGTTGTGTGGGGTATATAGATTAGTCTATGGCTGCCTGAGGCGGTTCTCAATCAGAGTCAGGTGATTATCGTTGTCTCTGATTGGGAACCATAATTAGGTAGCCTGGGTTTCACTGTGTGTTTGTGGGTGATTGTTCCTGTCTCTGTGTTTGTTGCACCAGTCAGGGCTGTTTCGGTTTTCGACGTTTGTTGTTTTGTATTGTTCGTGTTTTTTCATCATTAAAGATGTATCGAACGAATCACGCTGCATTTTGGTCTGATCCTTGTTCCACCTCTTCGTCAGAGGAGGAGGTAGAAGAAACCCGTTACAGAATAACCCACCACAAACGGACCAAGCAACGTGTTAACAGGCAGGAGCCACAGGAGAAGCAACAAAGGCATCAACAGCGGCGCAATGAGGAAAGAACATGGGAACAGTTTCTGGACTACACTACGTAGGGTGGGCGGCCGACCCAGGAGGAGTGCCCGAAATAGACAGGTGGGCGGCCGACCCAGGAGGAGTGCCCGAGCCCGCCTTGGATTCGCTAGAGCAGTGCGAAGAGGGGTATAGAAAAATGGAGTTGTTGAAGCAAGCACGGCGGCGCGATAGGAAGCCCGGGAGTGCGCCTGCACGGTCCGGTCTACCCGGTCTACCCAGTACCCGGTCTACCCAGTACCACCTCCACACCCCAGCCCTCCGGTGGCAACTCCCCGCACCAGGCTTCCTGTGCGTGTCCTCGGCCCAGTACCACCAGTGCCAGCACCACGCATCAGACCTACTGTGAGCCTCGCCTCTGCAGCGCTGCCGGAGCCTTCCTCCTCTCCTGTGCTGCTGTAGCTTCCCGCCTGTTTAGCTCTGCCAGAGCCTTCCGCCTCTACAGCGTTGCCGGAGTCTCCTGCCCGTTTGGCGCAGCCAGAGCTGCCAGTCTGCATGGAGCAGCAAGAGCTGCCAGTCTGCATGGAGCAGCCAGAGCTGCCAGTCTGCATGGAGCAGCCAGAGCTGCCAGTCTGCATGGAGCAGCCAGAGCTGCTAGTCTGCATGGAGCTGCCAGTCTGCATGGAGCTGCCAGTCTGCAAGGAGCTGCCAGTCTGCAAGGAGCTGCCAGTCTGCAAGGAGCTGCCAATCTGCAAGGAGCTGCCAGAGCTGTTAGTCTGCATGGAGCAGCCAGAGCTGTCAGTCTGCAAGAAGCCGCCAGAGCTGTCAATCTGCATGGAGCATCCAGAGCCGCCAGTCAGCATGGTGCAGCCAGAGTCGCCAATCACCGTGGAGCAGCCAGAGCCGTCAGTCTGCCAGGATCCGCCAGTCAGCCAGACTCTTCCAGATCTGCCAGTCAGCCAGACTCTTCCAGATCTGCCAGTCAGCCAGACTCTTCCAGATCTGCCAGCCAGCCAGACTCTTCCAGATCTGCCAGTCAGCCAGACTCTTCCAGATCTGCCAGTCAGCCAGACTCTTCCAGATCTGCCAGTCAGCCAGACTCTTCCAGATCTGCCAGTCAGCCAGACTCTTCCAGATCTGCCAGTCAGCCAGACTCTTCCAGATCTGCCAGTCAACCAGACTCTTCCTGATCCGCCAGTCTGCCAGGATCTGCCAGAACTGCCAGCCAGCCTGGCTGAGCTTCCTCTCAGTGCTGGGCTTCCTCTGTCCCGAGCTGCCCCTCTGTCCCGAGCTGCCCCTCAGTCCAGTGGGGTTCTGGGTGAGGACTACTAGGCCATGGTCGGCGGCGAGGGTGGACAATCCTAGGACGCGAGGAGGGGGGACTAAGACATTCATAGAGTGGGTTCCACGTCCCGAGCCGGAGCCGCCACCATGGACAGACCCCCACACGGACCCTCCCTATTGTTTTTGTTGTGCGTCCGTGAGTCCGCACCTTAGGGGGGAGGGTTCTGTCACGCCCTGGTCTATATTTATTATGTTATCTTCATGTATTGGGTCAGGCCAGGGTGTGACATGGGTTTATTTGTAGTGTGTTTCGTCTTGGGGTTGTGTGGGGTGTATAGATTAGTCTATGGCTGCCTGAGGCGGTTCTCAATCAGAGTCAGGTGATTATCGTTGTCTCTGACTGGGAACCATAATTAGGTAGCCTGGGTTTCACTGTGTGTTTGTGGGTGATTGTTCCTGTCTCTGTGTTTGTTGCACCAGTCAGGGCTGTTTCGGTTTTCGACGTTTGTTGTTTTGTATTGTTCGTGTTTTTTCATCATTAAAGATGTATCGAACGAATCACGCTGCATTTTGGTCTGATCCTTGTTCCACCTCTTCGTCAGAGGAGGAGGTAGAAGAAACCCGTTACACATTCCCTCTCACACATCATTTACAAACTAAGCATTTTTGTTTAGTGAGTCCGCCAGATCAGAGGCAGGGGAATGACAGGGATGTTCTCTTTTTCCTATCCTGCTAAGCATTCAAAATGTAACGACTACTTTTGGGTGTCAGGGAAAATGAATGGAGTAAAAAATATATGATTTTCTTTAGGAATGTAGTGAAGTATAAGTAAAAGTTGTCAAAAATATAAATAGTAAAGTCAAGTACAGATACCCCAGGAAACAACTTAAGTAGTACTTTAAAGTACTTTTAATTAAGTACTTTACACCACTGCTAGTGAGGTTAGTTGCCTTTCAGCAAGCTAGCCAAGTTAGCTTGGGCTCACCGAGTCTCAACTGCTAGCAGTGATGATAGCTACTAACAGAGACTGAGAATTTGAAAAGGAATTTCTACAGGAAAACAAAAACCTTCCAGTTAGTACTCAACCTCTCAACAGGGTCTAAACACCTACGCTCTGCAATGATATCCTTCATGGTTCCCTTGTCAGCAGTTTAGCAGGCAAACAGATATTCAGCTGATATGAGGAAAACGAGACTAAGCAGAGGGTGGGAGAGTGGTTATTTTTATGGAAGTGAGGGTCTCACCTCATTCGCCACTCTAACTGTCTGTTTCCAACAGACGCTTTTGATAGGTGCATCAAGAGAGTAGGCAGTCCTCGCGAACCCCCATGTAACGAATAATTGAAAGAGAACCAATCTTAATGAGTAACACTCATTTTACATTGACAACTAATGTACAACTATATGAGTGTGAAACCCAGCAAAAACACTAGTACTGCAGTCAGCTCCCATGGACAAAATAGGGACGAAACGTGACAATTACATTATTTTCAGATTGACATGTGACTTCAGGTAACCAAAGTACAACCAGATTAAGACATCTTCATCGTGACCACGTCAAGGCGGGATTTTGTTCTTTACTTTGCATGTGATATCGTGGTTATAATCATGATCATGAAGTTGTTTGCGGGTCAGAAAGAGTAGTCCTCCTTTATTTTCAAATGTATGTCTCAAATGATATCATGCTGACACTGTAGGCATCAATTCATTCCAAAATAAATAATTAAGCAGCTCCGTGTCATTAAAGTGTCCTGAGATTTCAATTGCACATGAGATAATAGAATATTAACTGACTAATGAGTCCTTGAATCAGTCCAGGGGCAGGGACTAGGCCTCGACAGGGATGATTTACATCTTAGCCAGTCATTCTGGACCATGTGTCTGCTAAATGACTTAGATGTATTGTGGTGTATAAAAACAAAATCAAACTGGTCATTTATTGTGAGAAAAACAACACTATTCTCATATGAGATTGCAAAAAACATTCTCAGGGAAAATCTTAGACATCACACAATCTATTTATATTGCCTACGTTGAGTAAACTAAACCCTATGTGCAATTTATTTACTCTTTATAAAGTATACTACAAAATAAGTGTGCACTGTTGCATCCATCATTCAGTTGTGCTAGTTAGTCTGAAATGAAACCACAGATGTGTTGGCTAGCACTATAGCACTGCTCAGGTGTTGCACAGCTAATTAAGCTAGGTTAATGATGTGTTGACGATTTTGAGTGTTATCTGAAGAGACAGATGTCACAATACCATGCATCAGAGTTAGGCCACCTGACAGAAGGCTGAGTCAAACAGGAAAGCAAATGAAGGGGCTGATACTGTTCCAGTCCAGAGGATACATGTTCCTACTTTTCATGTGGAGTTAAAATGCTGTGTTATTCTCCCACTACTGATAATGTTGGTGAAATAGTGGCTTTGGGTCATAGGTCTCCTTTTGGTTGTGTTCTTGCTTTTAGAGCACAGTGTCCATATTGTTCTAGAGCACAGATTTGTAGGAATACTCTGTGTATTGTTTCTCTAACACATCCTATCTATATAAAATATCTATATTTTTCTTGCATTTTAATATTATAGCAGGGGATTTGACACCTGATTTGTCTTGATTTATACCTGATACCTATACCTCTATTGCCAATAGACAACATACTAAAGGTGAAATGAAAACAGGCCAGCATGCTTCTATAGAGCACGGTAACAGACATGTTTTTACTCATTCACTCACACAGTAGGCTACACAACAAGGAGATGATTCATTAAACCATTTTTTTTATTCAGTGGGCGCAACTTTGTTAAACATCTTCAACATTTTGTTTTTGATCTCTTTGGTTCTAAAACAGTATACAAAAGGATTTACAAGAGAGGGCCCGAGAATAGCCCCGATCATCAAGCCATGACGCTCTTCCAAGGTCAGCACCACACCTAGCCTGGTCAAGACTATACGTGCAAATAAAGGAACGTAATAACACACTACCACTATCAGGTGACTGAAGCAAGTACTGTACATCTTCCTCTTGTTGTTCTTGGAGGACATTTTAACCATAGCAAATATGATCCATATGTAGGACAGGCAAATAGAACAGAAAGTGCCAAACAGGAGAAAGAAGGTGATAATGGTTATCATATTAAAATAGTAGCTAGGATTGACACAAGTAGCTCTCACTAACGCAGCATAATCACAGAAGGTGTATTTGAGGGTTGAGTGGCAGTAAGGGAGAGATAACACAGTGGCAGGCATAACAGCCACAAAAGCACAGGCAACCAACCACAGAGCACCGGTCAGAACCAGAGTACGAACATTGGTGAGAATACTTTGATACCTCAGTGGATTAGAGATTGCAATCAAACGATCAAAAGCCATGACAGCGATAGCAAACATCTCCATTACGCCCGCCAGGTGGAAAACAAACATCTGAATGAAGCATGACACATAAGCTATGGATTTATCACCAGCTACCAGCACACCAATCATAGTTGGACAGGCACTGGAGCTGTACAGCATATCAACTACAGCAAGGTTGCAAATCAGAAGATACATTGGCTTGTGCAAACGCTTATCATGAAGGATGAAACATATATTTGCCACATTAGAAAGCATGACTAGGAGATAGATACACAGAATTACAATCCCCACTGTCAGAGGTCTGTCAAGTGTGTCAAAACCACCGATGACAAATTGATGTATTATTTTGCCAGAGACATTTCCCAAGGACATATTCCACTGTCCCTCCAAGGTCCAAACAGCTACAAGGGAAAAAATAGGTGTCATTCAAACAGAATTATGAACATGCACTTCTTACGCCATTATGACCGCTGCTTTACTGAATAACTGCTC
This sequence comes from Oncorhynchus masou masou, assembly GCF_036934945.1. Taxonomy (NCBI): domain Eukaryota; kingdom Metazoa; phylum Chordata; class Actinopteri; order Salmoniformes; family Salmonidae; genus Oncorhynchus; species Oncorhynchus masou. The sequence continues at coordinate 82,809,583 of NC_088224.1, forward strand.
TAAATCAATCTTACAACATTTAAGCACCTAAAGCTTTAAGCACATTCTCAATGTTCATTCTCTTACGTTTCTTAATTTTCAAATCCAAAAAAAGTGGTCATGAATTAAATATACTCAAAACAATGAGAAAACAATGCACAGCAAACAAAAAATAATGCTATGATTGATTATATTGAATTGTGATAATCTCTTCAAACAGAATCATGATCTGTACATAAAGTATCATGATCCTGTTCTAATATACTACTCATTGAATGTTTTCATATCAACAATCCTGATGCTATCAGGATACTGCATGTATAGCCACACAGTGAGATGATACATGATACCACACAGTGAAATGATGCAGTTCTACATCTGAACATCTAAGACACCTACATCCTTCCTTTGGATGAGCTCACCTGGAGATCCAATGGCTATCCTCTCTATGATGGCATGGGATATTTATACATGGTTGGTTCACCTAAGAACCTCCTGGGTACAGACCCAACAACCAACCATATCCTTGATATCAAACTGAGATTATAATATATCTACATAATAATCATGTCCCTTGCGTCCAAAGCAGGAACATGGATGGATATGTCCCTAATGAAAAAGGAAAATACTAGGCTTTCAGGTTTTGCTAAACCAAACTATTCTGAATGATTGGAATATGATGTCACTAAAGGTTTTACACATGCTAGTTGGACTGGCCTAACCCGCCTAAATGACTACCGACCCGTAGCACACATGTCTGTAGCCATAACGTGCTTTGAAAGGTTGGTCATGCTTACATCAACACCATTATCCCAGAAACCCTAGACCCACTCCAACTTGCATACCACCCCAACAGATCCACAGATGATGCAATCTCTATTGCACTCCATAGTGCCCTTTTACACCTGGACAAAAAGAAACACCTATGTGAGAATGTGATTCATACTGCCCTCAAAGCTCATCAATAAGTTAAGGACCCTGGGACTAAACACCTCCTTCTGCAACTGGATCGTGGACTTCCTGACGAGCCGCCCCCCAGGTGGTAAGAGTAGGTAACAACACATCCACCACACTGATCCTCAACACAGGGGCCCCTCAGGGCTGCGTGCTCAATCCCCTCCTGTATTCCCTGTTCACTCATGACTGCACAGCCAGGCACGACTCCAACACCATCATTAAGTTTGCCGATGACACAACAGTGGTAGGCCTGATCACAGACAATGACGAGACAGCCTATAGGGAGGAGGTCAAAGACCAGACTCTGTGGTACCAGGAAAACAACCTCTCCCTCAACGTGATCAAGACAAATGAGATGATTGTGGACTACAGTGAAAGGAGGAACGAGCACACCCCCATTGTCATGGACGGGGCTGTAGTGGAGCAGGTTGAGAGCTTCAAGTTCCTTGGTGTCCACGTCACCAACAAACAAACATGGTCCAAGCACATCAAGACAGTCGTGAAGAGGGCACAACAAAACCTATTCCCCCTCAGGAGACTGAAAAGATTTGGCATCGGTCCTCAGATACTCAAAAGGTTCTACAGCTGCACCATCGAGAACATCCTGACTGGTTGCATCACTGCCTGGTGTCGTGACATTGTATTAGTTAATGTGACGACTGTTGCTCATCGAATGATTAAAAGTTTCTAATTGTGTGATTTACTGAATCAAGCAATTATTAACTCATTAACCTGGGGCACCATGGGAAAACTAGTTTTTATTGAGTTTCTTTTTCCCAAATTAACTCAAAGAATATCAGAATATTGATTTTACAACAGCCGCTAATTAACCAGTTACCTCTACCAATCTCGTTCTGAACATCGTATAGCCCGTGAATCTGCACGGACCCGGGTCTCACCAATGAGTTCGACCACACCAATCTTAGTTGAATATTTATTTACTAAAATGATAAAATGATAAAAGATACATAGACAAAACACATCATAGGTTATTGATTAAAACTTAGTATAACGGGCCAACACACTATGGCGCCTTACCCAAAATGGGGATTTCAACGAGAGAAATATACATTTGGGTGAATTTGTCAGCTATGCTATTCTAACCCTAGCCTTGCCCCAAACTGCCACTCTTATGGGTCAGAATATAATGATGTAATTACGTGGGGATGATCTCTGAGGATTCTCTGCATGGACCGTTCAGCTGCTCAATGACGCATTTCTCCTGCGCACCTCTCTGATCGTCCTCCCGATGTCGTTGTCCTTTTGGCTTAGGAGTCTGCTCCCTCACCCTTGCTATGGAAGGGGTTTTCTGAGGACAGACAGCTCTGTAGCTCAGAGCTCACAGCATAGGAATGCAATCTTTTAGATACCACGAGTCGCTTGGATTGGACGCAAAGGGGGTCCGGCTTGAATTCACCCACCTAGACACAGCTACCCCACCGTAGCTTGGGTAGAAAATGATTTCTTTGTCTTCAAACTTGCGTTGCGTTTTGGGTTTGTTGACTTTTTAGACCGTGCCTGCAGCTTGGGTCACGTAGTATTCTCTGTAAATTCTTTACTCACAGGTTTTATACCCTTGGGTCAGAAGTGGGCGTAATCGCCTTTAGGGCAGTTCTCTGGGCATGTCAAGTTAATGAGGCAAGGTCTAGATTTTACTCGAACCCAATTTTAGACATCTAACTTATCATGTCATCTTTACCAAAACATTCCCTTTGATTTGGACATTTTCCACACAACGTACAATGTATAAACATCAAACATATACTAGGAAAACTCTTCACGTTACAATGTTTTCGTAATAATGTCATCTATTAACCTTTAATAACAAAACAAAAATGACATACATTTTCATATTCCGTCTATCGTCATGACCACCATTGTGGCTGACGGAAACCATTGTTCTTGTTTTCTTCCTGGGAAGGAGAGGAGGACCAAAATGCAGCGTAGTTATGGTTGAACATCTTTAAAAAAGATCATAACGTGAACAATATACATATACAAAACAAGAAAACGTGGAAAAACCAAAACCAAAACACAGAGATAGGAAACAATCACCCACAAAATACCCAAAGAATATGGCTGCCTAAATATGGTTCCCAATCAGAGACAACGATAAACACCTGCCTCTGATTGAGAACCACTCTAGGCAACCGTAGACTTACCTAGAATACTACACTGAACACAACCCCATCAATCTACAATACCCCTAGACAAGACAAACACAAAATCACCCATGTCACACCCTGGCCTAACCACAATGATAAAGAAAACACAAAATACTAATGCCAGGGCGTGACAGTACCACCCCCCCCCCCCCACCCTCCCCAAAGGTGTCGGCTCTGTCCACGGTGGCGGCTCTGGCGCGGGACGTGGACCCCACTCGAACATAGTCTTAGTCCGCTTTCTTAGCATCCGTAGAGTGGTAACCCTCGCCACCGACCTTGGCCTAAGAACCCTAACAGAGGGCCCCACTGGACTGAGGGGCAGCTCCGGCCTGAGGGTCTGCTCTGGACTGAGGTAGCTCAGGACTGAGGGGTAGCTCAGGACTGAGGGGTAGCTCAGGACTGAGAGGAAGCTCAGGCAGGTTGACGGCTCTGGCAGATCCTGGCTGACTAGCGTTTCTAGCGGCTCCTGGCTGACTGGCTTCTCCTGCCTGACTGGCGGCTCTGGCAGATCCTGGTTGACTGGCGGCTCTGGCAGATCCTGGCTGACTGGCGGCTCTGGCAGATCCTGGCTGACTGGCAGCTCTGGCAGATCCTGGCTGACTGGCGGCTCTGGCAGATCCTGGCTGACTGGCGTATCTGGCAGATCCTGGCTGACTGGCGGCTCTGGCAGATCCTGGCTGACTGGCGGCTCTGGCAGATCCTGGCTGACTGGCGGCTCTGGCAGAACCTGGCTGACTGGCGGCTCTGGCAGATCCTGGCTGACTGACAGATCCTGGCTGACTGGCAGATCCTGGCTGACTGCCGGCTCTGGCTGCTCCATGTTGACTGGCGGCTCTGGCTGCTCCATGCTGACTGGCGGTTCTGGCTGCTCCATGCTGACTGGCGGCTCATGACAGCCGGGAGACTCAGGCGATGCTGGAGAGGAGGAAGGCTCTGGCAGCCCTGAACAGACGAGGCGCACTGTAGGCCTGGTGCGTGGTGCTGGCACTGGTGGTACTGGGCCGAGGACACACACAGGAAGCCTGGTGCGGGGAGCTGCCACCAGAGGGCTGGTGTGTGGAGGTGGCACTGGATGGACCGGACCGTGAAGGCGTACTGGAGATCTTGAGAGCAGCGCTGGCACCAACCACCCTGGCTGGATCTTCACCCTAGCCCGGCAGATGTGGGGAGCTAAGAAGTAGCGTACCAGGCTAAGCACGCGTACTGGGGACACCGTGTGTTCCACCGCATAACACGGTGCTTGACCAGTACCACGCCCGCCATGGTTAGCACTGCAAGGAGCACCGTAGCGCTGAGCTGGCACAGGACGTGCAAGGCTAGGGAGGTGCACAGGAGGCCTGGTGCGTGAGGCTGGCACAATCTTCACCAGCCGACTAGCACGCACCTCAGGGCGAGTATGGAGAGCTGACCCAGGTGCCATCAAATCCCCGACACGCTCCGCCGGGCGAATTCCGTGCCTCATGCACCAACACAGCAACTCCCTCATAACTCTCTCCTCCAATTTCCCCATTAACTCCATCGCGGTCTCTGCTTCGCTCACCTCCAACACCGGCTCTGGTTCTGGTTTCCTCCTTGGCTCCTTACGATAAACAGGGGGAGTTGGCTCCGGTCTGACTCCTGACTCTGCCACACTCTCCCTGTGCCACCCCAATAAATTTTTGGGGCTGACTCTCGGGCTTCCATCCGCGCCGCCGTGCTGCCTCCTCATACCAGCACCTCTCCGCTTTCGCTGCCTCCAGCTCTTCTTTGGGGCGGTGATATTTTCCTGGCAGTGCCCAGGGTCCTTTACCGTCCAATTCGTCCTCCCATGTCCATTCCTCTTTGCGCTGCTCCTGCTGCCGCTGCCTGTCACCACGCCACAAGGTCCTGTTGTGATGGGTGATTCTGTTACGGTTTTCTTCCTGGGAAGGAGAGGAGGACCAAAATGTAGCGTGGTTATGGTTGAACATCTTTAATAAAGATGATAACGTGAACAATATGCATATACAAGACAAGAAAACGTGGAAAAACCGAAACAGTCCTAACTGGTGCAAAACCCAGAGATAGGATACATTCACCCACAAAATACCCAAAGAATATGGCTGCCTAAATATGGTTCCCAATCAGAGACAAAGAAAAACACCTGCCTCTGATTGAGAACCACTCTAGGCAACCATAGACTTACCTAGAATACTACACTGAACACAACCCCATCAATCTACAAAACCCCTAGACAAGACAAACACAAAATCACCCATGTCACACCCTGGCTTAACCACAATAATAAAGAACACACAAAATACTAAGGCCAGGGCGTGACAGTTCCCAAGTCCCTTTATTTCATGTTTAATGTTCTGAGGCTGGTTCTCCATAGTAAAAGGACAAAGGAATTTGTCTGTGGCCTGAGATTTACCAGGGGCGTGAGGGGTCATAAAACCCCCACATCTTCAGACCCCTAGATCTCTCCTCCTCTGTTGGGGTTGAGAGATAATCTGTAGGGTTGTGGTCTCATGTAACCTGACCTGATCAGGACAGTCATGACACTGGTATGGCAACTGCTCGGCCTCCGACCAAAAAGCACTACAGAGGGTAGTGCGTACGGCCCAGTATGTCTCTGGGGCCAAGCTTCCTGCCATCCAGAACCTCTATGCCTGGCGGTGTCAGAGGAAGTCCCTAAAAATTGTCAAAGACTCCAGCCACCCTAGTCATAGATTGTACTCTCTACTACCTCTACTAGGAAGCGGTACTGGAGCACCAAGTCTAGGTCCAAGAGCCCCTCGCACATTGACTCTGTAACAGGTACCCCCTGTATATAGCCTCGCTATTGTTATTTTATTGCTGCTCTTCAATATCTTGTTACTTTTATTTCTTTTGTTTGGTATTTCTCTTAACTGCATTGTTGATTAAGGGCTTGTAAGCAAGCATTTCACTGTAATGTTGTATTCTGCGCATGTGACAAATACCATTTGATTTGATGTTACATTTGACCAGAGCCATGCATTTAGGGAGTTGGGCCATTGAGGCAGAGATGGTTTTCTCCCTATTCACAGTTCTGGTCTAGTTAAGGGGTGGTTGCCATGTTTCTAAATATAGTAACAATAAAATCATAAATGACTTACTATACAATTTCACCTTTCTTATGACTAAAACAAATATGATCATATTTATTGACCGTACAAACTTGACCTCATTCCATATAACTGACAACAGATATTTTTCTGCCAAGCAACACAGAGACACCGTTTGAATGACTTCAGACTTTGAATGACTTCAGACTCGTTACAACCTCATCTTTATGCACAAAGTGACCGAGAGAAAGCGGTCGTGTTTCAAATCTACCAAATTATTTTCCGGCTGAGAATATCACAGAAAGATGAGACCACGTTTGCTGAAATTGCTTGCCACCCCTTTCATATGCCCTCCCCCAGACTGTGCTCTATTGATCAGAGGTAGAGAAAATAGATTTTGTTTGTCTGGATAACCCAGAGAATGTGACATGTCACTCCCTATGCAAAATATGGGGTTTGAAACATGACACTTCAAGTCAGCTGACAGAGTGGTAGCAGAGATCAGGCAGATGGGTCTTTCTGGCATGATAAGGCACCGGACCACGACCCTGTGACCTTCACAGAACACTTTGTACATCCAAATTTCAGTCGGAACCAGACTACCAAGATGGGCCGGCTCAATTTTCTGATTAGGTGAAATGAGCTCACGCAAACTCATATTCAAAGTCAAGCGCGACATCAGCAAAGAGACCTGCTCAGACTGTCATCAGTTAGACAGTAAAGATCATGGAGCGTTAAAAATGGAAAGGGTGACTATAAATGTAGGAAGAGCACATTCTCACTCATAACTTTCTATTTTTTGGAGGCTAAAACCATGATTTGGTCAAACATTGAAGTGCATTTTCTTCATAATTCCTGCAATGAACATGTCTGCCCTGTGCCTGTACCCTCGCTGGGGGCTACTGCTGTGATGAGCGAGCCACTCTCCTCTCCTTTCCTCCCACATACTTGAGAGATTACGCACTCTGATTGTATTACATTTCAAAATGCAATTGCGTGAAAAACATAGCTTTGGAAGGTCGGTCTCCTTGTCCCTGTCGAAGAGAGAAGGGTCTCTGCCATAGAATTAGGAATTGGAATACTAGAATGGACATGACCCTTTGTATGGTGGTATAAAAGGTCAGCCATTTTGGTAAGGGAGTTGGTCAACCCATAGAAATAAAATTTATAGAAAGAGTGTCGCCATTCAAGTCAATGATGGCATGATGGGTGGATTGACAGCCATTTTGAGTATACCCATGCCGAGGTTGAAAATGACAAAGGTTTAGACAACAGGGTTCGAATATCCCATAACTCTTTGCAACAATGGGACAACAGCTATGCTAGTTAGCAATGGCACATTCACAGCTTTTTGAAACTGTTGTCTTAACCTGTATATTTTTGACCTCGACCCATGCCAGGAAGTAAAAGATGGAAGTGTACCTTTCAATCTGTTCTGTGATTTGTTGAGTCAAATCAATTGATATTACAAAAAATACATTCCATTGCATGAGCCACATCAGTTAGCATGATTTAAATGAACATTCTACATTACTTTGGCAATCCAGCTTCAGTTGATAGAACATTCTAAAATACCATGGAAATTATTGGCAATACCAGGCAGCCATTGTGAATGTACCCTTGAAATGACCAGTCAAATGACCAGGGTTAGAGCTTCCAAGCCTTTTCCATTCGTTCTAGTTGTATGGGTCAAATTAAATCAATTGTTATTTGTCACATGCTCCGAATAAAACAGGTGTAGGCCTTACCGTGAAATGCTTACTTACAATACCAACCATGGTCAGCCAGTACTGTGATAAGATATTGTGGAAAACAATACATTTGGACAGTTTTAGACAGTTTTAGAGAAATTATTCAATTTTCGCTTCGGTCCCACAAAAAGTTAGGTCAGGCTCTGACTGCATACATACTGTTCTGTCTTTTGTGGGTACTTAGACCCACTGCGGCCCCTCATGATGAGTTCTGATTTATTTGGGCCCCCACCCATATCAAAAGTTGCCCATAAATTGTCTTGAATGAACATTATGATGAATTTATTTGACACTTCTAAATTCTATGGCAGCCATGTTAGCGCCCCATTAACATTACATGAGGAATATTTAAACAATACTATATCTTTTAAAGTGGAACTAAGTGTTTTAACGACTTTGCAGATTTCAAAACAAACTTTATAAGAGGTTTTAAAAAAAGGTTCTACAATAGCATACAGTAAGGCACTGTTGGCAGAATATATGGATGCAGTTCAATGCATGATTAATATAATTTACCAATAAATGTCTTGGTAGTCCAAGAAATATTGCAATCAGGTTGTAAATCACAGCTGGCCTAGTATATTGTTTGCTGCCACCACCCATTCGGGATGCAGCGTTTCAGTTTCAATTACTTAATATTTTAAACAAAAACAGACCACTGTAATTAAGGCTGGGAATGTCAATACAATCAAACTATTCATAGGTTGCAGCTCTGTCACTCAGTCGCGTCATGCCATTGTTATGAATGTTCTCAAGCCGCCCTCTATTGGCGGCGCCATAGCAGTGCCCTAAAGCAGTGAGAAACCCAGTCATTCTGGATGGAGGCTAACTACTGTGTAGTCTAAATTACACTATTGTGCCTCGACATACGATGACATTGCTGAAGTAGTCAAATATTTAGTAGGAAACAACTTTTCCAGCATTATAATGTAGTCAAATTTACTTTAGACAGAAGGCAATGTTGTCATTAGCTAGCAAAGTTTGTAAGAAATAGCTAGCAATGCTAACGTTAGATAGCTAAAATCCAGTGGCTGCATCTATACTGCATCTAGAGGGCACGCAAGATAGCGGTCAGTGCAGAGACATTTTTGGGGGAATTATTGGAGTTATTGGATTGGATTTCCTTACCCAAATATGACCATTTGGTCATTTCTAAGGTCATAAAACCCTGTATGAATATGGTTTAGTTTGTTTACCAAAGTAGTTGATTACTTTCTGCAAGTTATTCACCTCTAAAACTAAGTTTGCGACAATACTAGACAGCCGGATCAGCTAGCTTGCTCAAAAACTAGCTTGTCTACATGGAAACTTCCACAACCAAAAGAAAGGAAGTGGAGAAATTGTCATATGAACAATTAACAGCAACGGATGGTGTGGTATGGTTTTGGGTACTCCTCTTCAGAAGTGTGGGGGGAAATACTAGTTTGGGTGATGAAAATGTGGTGAGCATGGACGACAATGCTCGCAACTTGCAGTCCCCAGCACTCCAGTCAAGCCACAGGGAAAAAAGATGAGACGCCAAGAGGGTACAGTGGGGCAAAAAAAGTATTTAGTCAGCCACCAATTGTGAAAGTTCTCCCACTTAAAAAGATGAGAGAGGCCTGTAATTTTCATCATAGGTACACTTCAACTATGACAGACAAAATGAGAAAAAAAAAAATCAAGAAAATCACATTGTAGGATTTTTTATGAATTTATTTGCAAATTATGGTGGAAAATAAGTATTTGGTCAATAACAAAAGTTTATCTCAAAACTTTGTTATATACCCTTTGTTGGCAATGACAGAGGTCAAAAGTTTTCTGTAAGTCTTCACAAGGTTTTCACACACTGTTGCTGGTATTTTGGCCCATTCCTCCTTGCAGATCTCCTCTAGAGCAGTGATGTTCCGGGTTGGAGCGAGCGGTCGCATCTACACTTCGGTCCGCAGGAGATACTGCTAGCTAGCTAGCCAATAGCTAGCCAACGTCTACCGAATTGAACTTCAACTACCCGGTCAACATTCCGCTTCGCTCCACAGGTAGTATCACATTTTCATTTCACTTCATTACAGTACAACGGTTTGATTTGTTTGATCGTAGCTAGCTAGCTACATAGCCGTCTTTGTATCTAAGACAATTGTGTAGTCTAGAGCGATTTTCTAGGTTAGCTAGCCAGCTATTGTCGTTCTTTTAACGTAACGTAACGTAATCAACACTGCTAGCTAGCCAGCTAGCCCCCGATTAGCAGCACTGTAGAAACTATTACACTCGACGGAACGACTTGATTAGTGTAGTGTCAACAACGCAGCCACTGCCAGCTAGCCTACAAAGTCAACAACGCAGCCACTGCCAGCTAGCCTACTCCAGCAGTACTGTATCATTTCAATCATTTTAGTCAATAAGATTCTTGCTACGTAAGCTTAACTTTCTGAACATTCGAGACGTGTAGTCCACTTGTCATTCCAATCTCCTTTGCATTAGCGTAGCCTCTTCTGTAGCCTGTCAACTATGTGTCTATCTATCCCTGTTCTCTCCTCTCTGCACAGACCATACAAACGCTCCACACCGCGTGGCCGCGGCCACCCTAATCTGGTGGTCCCAGCGTGCACGACCCACGTGGAGTTCCAGGTCTCCGGTAGCCTCTGGAACTGCCAATCTGCGGCCAACAAGGCAGAGTTCATCTCAGCCTATGCCTCCCTCCAGTCCCTCGACTTCTTGGCACTGACGGAAACATGGATCACCACAGATAACACTGCTACTCCTACTGCTCTCTCTTCGTCCGCCCACGTGTTCTCGCACACCCGAGAGCTTCTGGTCAGCGGGGTGGTGGCACCGGGATCCTCATCTCTCCCAAGTGGTCATTCTCTCTTTCTCCCCTTACCCATCTTTGAATTCTATGCTGTCACAGTTACCAGCCCTTTCAAGAACATCCTTATCATTTATCGCCCTCCAGGTTCCCTCGGAGTTACCAGCTCCTTTCATCTCACAGTCTGGGCGACTTTAACCTCTTGAAACTCCCCATCCCGGATCAGTCCTGGAAAATCGCAAATAAAATTAAAATAATGCGTTTGCTCTCAAGCTTAGACTTAACATCCTTATCATTTATCGCCCTCCAGGTTCCCTCGGAGAGTTCATCAATGAGCTTGAGTTCATCACCTCTCACAGTCCTGGGCGACTTTAACCTCCCCACGTCTACCTTTGACTCATTCCTCTCTGCCTCCTTCTTTCCACTCCTCTCCTCTTTTGACCTCACCCTTTCACCTTCCCCTCTACTCACAAGGCAGGCAATACGCTCGACCTCATCTTTACTAGATGCTGTTCTTCCACTAACCTCATTGCAACTCCCCTCCAAGTCTCCGACCACTACCTTGTATCCTTTTCCCTCTCGCTCTCATCCAACACTTCCCACACAGCCCCTACTCGGATGGTATCGCGCCGTCCCAACCGTCGCTCTCTCTCCCCCGCTACTCTCTCCTCTTCCATCCTATCATCTCTTCCCTCTGCTCATACCTTCTCCAACCTATCTCCTGATTCTGCCTCCTCAACCCTCCTCTCTTCTCTTTCTGCATCCCTTGACTCTCTATGTCCCCTATCCTCCAGGCCGGCTCGGTCCTCCCCTCCCGCTCCGTGGCTCGACGACTCATTGCGAGCTCACAGAACAGTGCTCCGGGCAGCCGAGCGGAAATGGAGGAAAACTCGCCTCCCTGCGGACCTGGCATCCTTTCACTCCCTCCTCTCTACATTTTCCTCATCTGTCTCTGCTGCGAAAGCCACTTTCTTCCACTCTAAATTCCAAGCATCTGCCTCTAACCCTAGGAAGCTCTTTGCCACCTTCTCCTCCCTCCTGAATCCTCCCCCCCCCTCCTCCTCCCTCTCTGCAGATGACTTCGTCAACCATTTTGAAAAGAAGGTCAACGACATCCGATCCTCGTTTGCTAAGTCAAACGACACCGCTGGTTCTGCTCACACTGCCCTACCCTGTGCTCTGACCTCTTTCTCCCCTCTCTCTCCAGATGAAATCTCGCTTCTTGTGACGGCCGGCCGCCCAACAACCTGCCCGCTTGACCCTATCCCCTCCTCTCTTCTCCAGACCATTTCCGGAGACCTTCTTCCTTACCTCACCTCGCTCATCAACTCATCCCTGACCGCTGGCTACGTCCCTTCCGTCTTCAAGAGAGCGAGAGTTGCACCCCTTCTGAAAAAACCTACACTCGATCCCTCCGATGTCAACAACTACAGACCAGTATCCCTTCTTTCTTTTCTCTCCAAAACTCTTGAACGTGCCGTCCTTGGCCAGCTCTCCCGCTATCTCTCTCAGAATGACCTTCTTGATCCAAATCAGTCAGGTTTCAAGACTAGTCATTCAACTGAGACTGCTCTTCTCTGTATCACGGAGGCGCTCCGCACTGCTAAAGCTAACTCTCTCTCCTCTGCTCTCATCCTTCTAGACCTATCGGCTGCCTTCGATACTGTGAACCATCAGATCCTCCTCTCCACCCTCTCCGAGTTGGGCATCTCCGGCGCGGCCCACGCTTGGATTGCGTCCTACCTGACAGGTCGCTCCTACCAGGTGGCGTGGCGAGAATCTGTCTCCTCGCCACGCGCTCTCACCACTGGTGTCCCCCAGGGCTCTGTTCTAGGCCCTCTCCTATTCTCGCTATACACCAAGTCACTTGGCTCTGTCATAACCTCACATGGTCTCTCCTATCATTGCTATGCTGACGACACACAATTAATCTTCTCCTTTCCCCCTTCTGATGACCAGGTGGCGAATCGCATCTCTGCATGTCTGGCAGACATATCAGTGTGGATGACTGATCACCACCTCAAGCTGAACCTCGGCAAGACGGAGCTGCTCTTCCTCCCGGGGAAGGACTGCCCGTTCCACGATCTCGCCATCACGGTTGACAACTCCATTGTGTCCTCCTCCCAGAGCGCTAAGAACCTTGGCGTGATCCTGGACAACACCCTGTCGTTCTCAACTAACATCAAGGCGGTGGCCCGTTCCTGTAGGTTCATGCTCTACAACATCCGCAGAGTACGACCCTGCCTCACACAGGAAGCGGCGCAGGTCCTAATCCAGGCACTTGTCATCTCCCGTCTGGATTACTGCAACTCGCTGTTGGCTGGGCTCCCTGCCTGTGCCATTAAACCCCTACAACTCATCCAGAACGCCGCAGCCCGTCTGGTGTTCAACCTTCCCAAGTTCTCTCACGTCACCCCGCTCCTCCGCTCTCTCCACTGGCTTCCAGTTGAAGCTCGCATCCGCTACAAGACCATGGTGCTTGCCTACGGAGCTGTGAGGGGAACGGCACCGCAGTACCTCCAGGCTCTGATCAGGCCCTACACCCAAACAAGGGCACTGCGTTCATCCACCTCTGGCCTGCTCGCCTCCCTACCACTGAGGAAGTACAGTTCCCGCTCAGCCCAGTCAAAACTGTTCGCTGCTCTGGCCCCCAATGGTGGAACAAACTCCCTCACGACGCCAGGACAGCGGAGTCAATCACCACCTTCCGGAGACACCTGAAACCCCACCTCTTCAAGGAATACCTAGGATAGGATAAAGTAATCCTTCTCACCCCCCCTTAAATGATTTAGATGCACTATTGTAAAGTGGCTGTTCCACTGGATGTCAGAAGGTGAATTCACCAATTTGTAAGTCGCTCTGGATAAGAGCGTCTGCTAAATGACTTAAATGTAAATGTAAATGTAATGTTTTGGGGCTGTTGCTAGGCAACGTGGACTTTCAACTCCCTCCAAAGATTTTCTATGGGGTTGAGATCTGGAGACTGGCTAGGCCACTCCAGGACCTTGAAATGTTACTTACGAAGCCACTCCTTCGTTGCTCGGGCGGTGTGTTTGGGATCATTATCATGCTGAAAGACCCAGCCACGTTTCATCTTCAATGCCCTTGCTGATGGAAGGAGGTTTTCACTCAAAATCTCACAATACATGGCCCCATTCATTCTTTCCTTTACACGGATCAGTCGTCCTGGACCCTTTGGAGAAAAACAGCCCCAAAGCATGATGTTTCCAACCCCATGCTTCTCAGTAGGTATGGTGTTCTTTGGATGCATCTCAGCATTCTTTGTCCTCCAAACACGACGAGTTGAGTTTTTACCAAAAAGTTATATTTTGGTTTCATCTGACCATATGACATTCTCCCAATCTTCTTCTGGATCATCCAAATGCTCTCTAGCAAACTTCAGACGGGCCTGGACATGTACTGGCTTAAGCAGGGGGACACGTCTGGCACTGCAGGATTTGAGTCCCTGGCGGCGTAGTGTGTTACTGACGGTAGGCTTTGTTACTTTGGTCCCAGCTCTCTGCAGGTCATTCACTAGGTCCCCCCGTGTGGTTCTGGGATTGTCACCACCGATAAATCTACGCTAATCAATAATTTCAAGAAGCATTTTTCTATGGCTGGCCATGCTTTCCAACTGGCTATACCTAACCTGGCCAACGGCTCAGCACCAACTTGCCCGAGCATTACCCTGCTTCTCCTTCACCCAAATCCAGACAGCTGATGATCTGAAAGAGCTGAAAATCTGGATCCCTACAAATCAGCTGGGCAAGACAATCTGGACCCTCTCTTTCTAAAATTATCCGCCGAAATTGTTGCAACCCCTATTACTAGCCTGTTCAGCCTCTCTTTCGTATCCTCTGAGATCCCCAAATATTAGATTGCTGCCGGGGTCATCCCCCTTTTCAAAGGGGGAGACACTCTAGACCCAAACTGTTATAGATCTACATCCATCCTGCCCTGCCTTTCGAGAATCTTAACAAGTTAACAAACAGATCACTGACCATTTCGAATCCCACCGTACCTTCTCCACTATTCAATCTGGTTTCCGAGCTGGTCATGGGTGCACCTCAGCCATGCTCAAGGTCCTAAACGATATCATAACTGCCACCAATAAAAGACAGTATTGTGCAGCCGTCTTCAGGCTTTCGACTCTGTCAATCATCGCATTCTTATCGGCAGACTCAATAGCCTTGGCTTCTCAAATGTCTGCCTCGCGTGGTTCACCAACTAGTAGTCTATCACAGTGCCATCCGTTTTGTCACCAAAGCCCCATATACTACCAAGCACTGCGACCTGTACCCACTGGCTCCAGGTCATCTATTAGTATTCGCTAGGTAAAGCCCCACCTTATCTCAGCTCACTGGTCACCATAGCAACATCAACCCGTTGCACTCGCTCCAGCAGGTATATTTCACTGGTCATTCCCAAAGCCAACACCTCCTTTGGCCGCATTCCCTTCCAGTTATCTGCTGCAAAAGACTGGAATGAATTGCAAAAATCACTGAAGCTGGAGACTTATATCTCCCTCACTAACTTTAAGCATCATCTATCAGAGCAGCTTACCGATCACTGCGCCTGTAGACAGCCCATCTCTAAATAGCCCACCCAACTACCTCATCCCCATATTGTTATTGTTTTGTTGTTGCTCTGTCTCTACTTGCACATCATCATCTGCACATCTATCATTCCAGTGTTAATGCTCATTTGCAATTATTTCGCCTCTATGGCCTATTTATTGCCTTACCTCCCTACTCTTCTACATTTGCACACACTGTACATATATTTTTCTATTGTGTTATTCATGTGTAACTCTGTTGTTGTTTTTGTCGCACTACTTTGATTTATCTTGGCCAGGTCACAGTTGTAAATTATAACTTGTTCTCAACTGGCCTACCTGGTTAAATAAAGGTGAAATACATTTTTAAAAGTTTGGGAAGACTCAAGGATCAAGACATGAGACCGAGGACAACCATCATCCGGTTCACCAACAGATCTACTCAGGATCTTCTCTGGAGTCTTGTGAGTTCCTCATCAAACAGACATTTAGGTTCACTGAGGATCTGAGCTCAAAGTGACATGAGAGAAACTGTGGCCGATGGTGGCTGCAGCTCGAAAGGCAGGGAAAAGATCATTTTGTTGTCGGTGCAAGAGTGTCCATCGATGGGAAAGAAATGCAGCCAAATCAGAACATTTGAGAGTCGAACTCGGACAGAATTGGTCAGGTCTGAAAACAGCCGAATTGCCAGGTGAAAAGCAGCCTTTTACTGTAAACATATTACACAAGTGAGAAAAGGCTGAGAACTGGTAAACTAAACACTGACTATGGGTGAATAACTGCTTATTGTAAAGTCACCACAATGTCTCCCCTTGTGGGGATACTTTGGTAACTTTATGACCAGGATATCTTTGTTTTTTGTTGGAGAGGTTAATAATGGGATGGAAATCCTTTTGAGTTACATATCCTTAGGAAAAGCTTATATTAGCATAACAAGGTTGGTTGAACTCCATGTCTTTATCTCTTTGTTCAATTCATGTCAGGGGTATTTGTAGTTTACTCAAACATAAGGTTATTTTCCTGTATTGCAAATGGTTTAATGCAGACTTTTACTTTCTACAAGAGACTCATGCTTGTACTTCCGATCTAGCTTTTTTGAAAAATCAGTGGGGTAAGGCTATCTGGTTATCATATGGCAACAACCACTCTGCAAGTGTAACAGTTTTAAGAGGTACCTTTAAAGGAATGGTCATCAGTAGTAAGATTCACCACTCCGGAGGTTGGTTCATTTCAACACTGAATTTCAACTGTGAAATGTTTTTTATTAGGGGGTATTTATGCATCCAATAACAAAGCAACAGGATATTATTTCAAGAATTTGAAGAGATTAACAGAGTTATAGGTGTATTTCAGGATGTCAAAATGATCTTAGGTGGAGATTTTAATTCTGTATCTAACGTGATGATTGACAGATATCCCCTCCTAACAGATCCAGCATTGTTAATCCTGAGTTTAATAACCGCCGTCTTGGATTAGTCGATATTTGGAGATCTAAATGTCCTGATAAAAAGGACTTGACTTGGAGTAACAAGGACATGTCCAGACAGTCAACAATTGATGGGTGATTTCTAATTGGTTGATTTCTAATTTATTAGATAATACTGTTGTCAAGGTATCCATTGAACCATCAATTCTTACTGATCATAAAGTTATGTATTTATCTATAAATATTAATGGAACTGAAGTTAATAAACCAAATTGGAAATATTGGAAACTCAATAGTGGACAGTTGGAAGATGATAATTGCAAGATGGACGCCAAGGATATTATACAAGACAATTGGAGGAAATCCCAACTATTTAAGACTGTCACACCTGCTCCCGCTCTCCCTCCCTGCGCGCAAATGCACCAGGCTCCCCAACAGGCTCCGCAACCTTTCCCCATCGCGCATCAGGGTATTATTGGACTCACCTGGACTCAATCACCCGTTTATTACCTCCTACATTTGTTAGTTCCCCATCTCTGTTCTCCGCTGCTGCATTAATGTTCGTATGTCGTTGTTACCCGTGTGCTTATTACCTGTCTGTTCCTCATTAAATGTTCAACACCCCGTACCTCCTTCTCTTCTCCAGTGTCGGTCCTTATAAAGTCTTTTGGAAAATATTGGCAATGTATGACATAAGACAAACAGACATGTTGAGAGTAAATAATTTGCTGAAATTAAAAGATTGATGGAAGATAAACTTGTTAATGAAATACTTTCTTGATGAAGAAAGAAAGGGTCAGATATCTTCTTTATGACTAGAAATGTACTGAATGTATGAAGAGAAAGCAAAAGGGGATCATTTGTATGATCAAGGAGGATATGGTTGGAGAAAGGTGAAAAAAGACCAAATAATTTAACAAGCTTAATATAGATGGCAAATAAAATAAGAACACCAACGATATTTCAAAATATGTTTCAGAATTCTATGGTAACCGTAATACCAGTAATGCCTGTCCTCCTTGTGACATATCTGCCATTCTAGATTCTGTAAAAGACTATGCAAAATTCATAGATGAAGACTTCCAAAAGTCATGTGATGAATTTATTTCTATTAATGAAATAAAAAAGGTATCAGCAAGTTAAAAGAGAACAAATCTCCATGCAATGGTGGCCTTATTCGTGAATTCTATCATTCTTTTCAGGAGGATATTGTTACATTTACATTACATTTAAGTCATTTAGCAGACGCTCTTATCCAGAGCGACTTACAAATTGGTGAATTCACCTTCTGAATGTTGAATTTATACTCAATGTTTTTAATGAGGCAATTGATTTAAGGTTCCTGCCTGTTTCTATGTCAGAAAGCCTCATTTCTGTGATCCCCAAACCAATCAAAGATCCTATCATGTTAGAAAATTGGAGACCAATCACGTTAATGAATAATGATGGAAAGCTACTTGCATCCATCTTTTCAGAAAGACTTAAAGAAGGTCTTGATAAAATCATTGAAACCCAGTCTGGTTTTATGAAGGGCAGACATACATTATATGCAATAATATTCGACTAGTATTGGACTTGATAGACTACAATGAGAAAATTATGGAAGATAGCTTTTATTGGTAGACTTTTACAAGACTTTTCATACAGTTGAACATTATTTTCTTTTTGAGACTCATATTTTTTTTGGTTTTGGTCAATATTTTCAAAGTGTAGTTAAGACACTTTACAATAATAGTAACAGCTCTGTTAAACTATCCCATGGAACTTCACAGAGACGACGTTAGATGTGAAATTGACCAAGGATTCCTAATTTCTCCTTAGTTATTGGTCACACAAGCTATGGCACTTCATATCAATAAGGATAGCTTTAGGGGTATTCAGATACAAGATAAAGATATCAAATGTTCACAATTGTCTGACGCCACCACCATTTTTTTGAAAGATCGTAATGAAATCAGAAAAGCTATTGAGGGTATTAATGTTAGAAATGTGAATTATTTGTGTTGAAAAGATTGTGACAAACTCAGTATGTAATATTCCTGTAAAAGATGTGATCACATATCAAGTATTAAAGTCAGCAATGATCAGAAAGAAAGGGCCAACTTAAATGTATCTCCTATTGTAGAGAAAATTGGAAAGAGATTTACCTCCTGGTTATTAGGAGATCTTTCTTTATCTGGACGTTTACTTTTATCAATCTGAAGGTCCAGATGAGTTTATACCTCCCTTGCCTTGGATGTTCCTCTGTCAGTAACTATAATGGTTGATACTAAATGATTTAACTTCATATGGCGGAATAAACCTCATTATTTAAGAAAAGCGGTAATATGTAGCACCCAAGGTGAGGGAGGGTTGAATGCTCTGGATATTAAAACCTCTAATATAATATTTAAGATTAAATGGATACAAAACTATTTAAGAAATAAGGATTGCATTTGGAATAGAATCCCTAATTTAATATTCCAACAGATTTGTGGTCTAGAATTCTTTCTCAAATGCAGCTTTGATGTGGGTAAAATCCCTATTACGCTTGCTAACTTTCAATAACAAGTACTTCTTGGAATCTCATGTACAAACCCTTTTTCCCCTCATAGGTATACAATCTGGAATAATAAAGACATAAAACACAAAAACAAGTCTTTGTTTTTCCAGAACTGGTTTGACAACAACATTACCTCGGTTAAACAAGTATTGAATAATGATTATTGAGAATTCATAAGAACACACAATGTTACATTCACTCCTGAGGAGTATCAAATTGTTGTTAGAGCTGTCCCTGATGTTGCTTTTCTTCTATTAGGAGAACAATATTCCAAGTGCAATTGTTGAGGATTTTGCAGCCTCAATACAACAAGAAGGAATTAACATTTTAAACTATAAATGTAATAACATGTATATAAGAAAACTATGTCAAGATGTTACTATTCCCTCTGCTAAAATGTTGGAATGCAGCCCTATAATTGTTTAACCTTTATTTAACTAGGCAAGTCAATAGCTATTACAAGTGAACTGGAACAAAGTCTCGTTGTTATCTGGCAAATATTGTATCTAATAAGGTGAAAGAAGTATCATACAAACTCATTCATAGCATCTACCCTGTAAACACCTTTATTATACAAAGATTTAAAATAGCTATTGATAACAAATGTGTATTTTGTGGTTGTGACCCAGAAACTCTTGACTATTTATTTTGGGACTGTTCTGATGTCAGAAGATTTTATTTTAAAAGAAACAACTATTAATGTTAATCTGAGAGACTCTGATATTATGCTTTATTTTGATCCATATGATATGTGTCATGCATAGGTGTAATAGGTGGCAGGGAAGTCAGGCGCAGGAGAGTCAAACTGAGTGTAAAATGGAGTCTTTTAATAAAGTTCCAAGAGTATGCTCCATAACAATAAATGTACAAACAAACCAAACATGGGTACGAGGACCCGACGCGCACCTATACAACAATCACACTATACTGACAATAAAACAATCTCTGACAACGACATGAGGGGAAACAGAGGGTTAAATACACAACAGGTAATGAATGGGATTGAAAACAGGTGTGTGGGAAGACAAGACAAAACCAATGGAAAATGAAAAAAGGATCAATGATGGCTAGAAGACCGGTGACGTCGAACGCCGAGCACCGCCAGAACAAGGAGAGGCAACGACTTCAGCAGAAGTCGTGACAATATGGACCCTGATTTATCATTCATTGTTCAATGGTTTATTTTTCATGGAAGATTCTTTATCCATATAATGAAGTGAAGAGAGAACAAATCCTCTTCACATTATTTAAGATAGAATTTAAGTATTATTATCAAATTAAGAGTAAATGTAAAAACAAAAAAGCAATACACACTATAAAACGTTTTGACTCATGAAAATATATCTTGTCATGTAATAACACTGTCTGTTAGGTTTATGTACTATTGTTTGTATATTTCTGGTTTTGTAGTTGTGTTCATACAGGAGGATTATTTAATTTAATGAAAAACATGTTTTAAGTTTAAATGTTACAACAACCTATAGCTACGTTTTTGATATTTGGAGTTATTAAAAACGTATTGATTAGGGTCACAGCATATTAAGCACATCTGCAAGCATAGCAGCAAAGGCTGAACAAATTATTTATCTATTTTGTTTCAGTATGTTAAAATGCTGTATACTAATAATAAGTGGACATTATAAAATGCCATATTTGTTTTATAAAACAATGGCCAGTTTGGATCACAGTTGTGTTTTTTTGTAAAAAAACAAATATGCTATGTCTGGCCAGCGGATTGGTTGTGTTTTTCAATATGGCTCGTGCTCTCTTATTTGTCAATCAAATGTATTTGGCATCGAGAAAATGGGTGGGCCCGCAGGCAAGTTCCGATTCAGTCGTCAAAACGTGGGTTGGACAAGCAGGCGTTGGCAGGCAAGCTGCAGAAGGACGAGCAGGTTACTATTCCCCAACATTCATCAGTGCAATTTTGACAGCCAATGAGCTGAAAAACGTCTGAGAGGGTTTATTTAATGTTCCCTGGTTAGATGTTAGATCATCTTGCTCTGGCTAGCATTAGTTGTTGATCTTGATGTGCATAGGTAACTGAGGGGGAGAGAGCATACCTTTTCATGGTCGTTTGATCAGTAGAATTATGAAGTTTCCAAATATAAGAGGACTCCCATGGTATTTACATATTTGCAGAAATCAGTGGAGGCTGCTGAGGGGAGGACAGCTCATGATAATGGCTGGAATGGAGTGAATGGAATGGGAACAAACCCATAAACACTGTATGTGTTTGATACCATTCCATTGACTCCATTCCAACCATTATTAATGACCCAGCCTTTGAACAGTTACTCTGTTGCAACTGCCTGTAAACACTCCGTGTTACGGTTTTCTAGGTGTGAAGGAGAGTCGGACCAAAATGCGGCGTGTAGATTGCGATCCATGTTTAATAAACTGAAGCAACACGAATCCAAATACAAACACTACAAAAACAATAAACGTAACGAAAACCGAAACAGCCTAATACTTGTGCAAACTAATACACAACGGACACTAAGGACATAAGGACAATAGGACAATCACCCACGAAACACAAAGAATATGGCTGCCTAAATATGGTTCCCAATCAGAGACAACGATAAACACCTGCCTCTGATTGAGAACCACTTCAGACAGCCATAGACGTATCTAGAACACCCCATTAAGCTTCAATCCCAATACAAAACACATCACATACAAAAACCCATGCCACACCCTGGCTGACCAAATAAATGAAGAAAAACACAAAATACTTCGACAAGGGCGTGACAGAACCCTCCATCCCCAAGGTGCGGACTCCCGGACGCACACCAAAAACCATAGGGGAGGGTCCGTGTGGGCGTCTGTCCATGGTGGCGGCTCCGGCGCGGGACGTGGACCCCATTCTATCAAAGTCTTAGTCCCTCCTCCTCACGTCCTTAGATAGTCCACCCTCGCCGCCGACCATGGCCTAGTAGTCCTCACCCAGAACCTCACTGGACTGAGGGGCAGCTCGGGACTGAGGGGCAGCTCGGGACTGAGGGGCAGCTCGGGACTGAGAGGAAGCTCAGCACTGAGAGGAAGCTCAGGCAGGTAGTTGGATCCGGCAGATCCTGGCTGGCTGGCAGTTCTGGCAGATCTTGGCTGACTGGCGGATCTGGAAGGGTCTGGCTGACTGGCGGATCCTGGCAGACTGACGGATCTGGAAGATTCTGGCTGACTGGCGGATCTGGAAGAGTCTGGCAGTTCTGGAAGAGTGTGGCTGACTGGCGGATCCTGGCTGACTGGAGGATCTGGAAGAGTCTGGCTGACTGGTGGATCTGGAAGAGTCTGGCTGACTGGCAGATCTGGAAGAGTCTGGCTGACTGGCAGATCTGTAAGAGTTTTGCTGACTGGCGGATCCTGGCAGACTGACGGATCTGGCTGCTCCATGCTGACTGGCGGCTCTGGCTGCTCCATACTGACTGACGACTCTGGCTGCTCCATGCAGACTGGCAGCTCTGGCGGCTTCTTGTAGACTGGCAACTCTGGCAGCTTCTTGCAGACTGGCAGCTCTGGCGGCTTCTTGCAGACTGGCAGCTCTGGCAGCTCCATGCAGACTGGCAGCTCTGGCAGCTCCTTGCAGACTGGCAGCTCTAGCTGCTCCATGCATACCGGCAGCTCTGGTTGCTCCATGCAGACCGACAGCTCTGGCTGCTCCATGCAGACTGACAGCTCTGGCTGCTCCATGCAAACGGGCAGCTCTGGCTGCTCCATGCAGACTGACAGCTCTGGCTGCTCCATGCAGACGGGCAACTCTGGCTGCTCCATGCAGACTGACAGCTCTGGCTGCTCCATGCAGACGGGCAGCTCTGGCTGCTCCATGCAGACTGGCAGCTCTGGCTGCTCCATGCAGAAGGGCAGCTCTGGCTGCTCCATGCAGACGGGCAGCTCTGGCTGCTCCATGCAGACGGGCAGCTCTGGCTGCTCCTTGCAGACGGGCTGCTCTGGTTGCTCCATGCAGACGGGCAGCTCTGGCTGCTCCATGCAGGCTGGCAGCTCTGGCTGCCCTGAACAGGCAGGAGACTCCAGCAGCGCTGTAGAGGAGGAAGGCTCTGGCAGCGCCAAATAGGCGGGAGACTCCAGCAGCGCATTAGAGGCAGAAGGCTTTGGCAGCCATAAACAGGCGGGAGACTCCGGCAGCGCAGGAGAGGAGGAAGGCTCTGGCAGCGCTGGAGAGGCGAGGCGCACTGTAGGCCTGATGCGTGGTGCTGGCACTGGTGGTACTGGGCCGAGGACACGCACAGGAAGCCTGGTGCGGGTTGCTGCCACCGGAGGGCTGGTGTGTGGAGGTGGCACAGGATGGGCTAGACCGTGAAGGCGTGCTGGAGATCTTGAGAGCAGGGCTGGCACAGGACGTGCAAGGCTAGGGAGGTGCACAGGAGGCCTGGTGCGTGAGGCTGGCACCATCTTCACCAGCCGACTAACACGCACCTCAGGACGAGTATGGAGTGCTGACCCAGGTGCCATCAAATCCCCGACACGCTCCGTCGGGCGAATTCCATGCTTAAAGCACCAACACAGCAACTCCCTCATTTCTCTCTCCTCCAATTTCCCCATTAACTCATTCACAGTCTCTGCTTCGCTCACCTCCAACACCGGCTCTGGTTCTGGTCTTGGTCTCCTCCTTGGCTCCTCACGATAAATAGGGAGAGTTGGCTCAGGTCTGACTCCTGACTCTTCCACACTCTCCCTGAGCCCCCCCCTAAGAAATTTTGGGGGCTGACTCTCCGGCTTCCTTCTGCGCCGCCGTGCTTGTCTCTCCAACTCCATTCTCCTATAACCCTTTTCGCACTGCTCCAGCAAATCCCAGGCGGGCTCCGGCACTCTCCCTGCGTCAACCGCCCACCTGTCTATTTCCTCCCAAGTCGTATACTCCAAACTTTGTTGCTCCTGCTACCGCTGTTGCTTCTCCTGCTGCTCCTGCCTGTTGACACGCCGCTTGGTCCTGTTGTGGTGGGTGATTCAGTTACGGTTTTCTAGGTGTGAAGGAGAGTCGGACCAAAATGCGGCGTGTAGATTGCGATCCATGTTTAATAAACTGAAGCAACACGAATCCAAATACAAGCACTACAAAAACAATAAACGTAACGAAAACCGAAACGATAAACACCTGCCTCTGATTGAGAACCACTTCAGACAGCCATAGACGTATCTAGAACACCCCACTAAGCTACAACCCCAATACAAAACACACCACATACAAAAACCCATGCCACACCCTGGCCTGACCAAATAAATGAAGAAAAACACAAAATACTTTGTCCAGGGCGTGACACTCTGGCTCTGGAAAGGACAGACGTAACGTTTTTCTTCCGTCGAAGGAGAGGACCAATATGCAGCGTAGTTCGTGTTCAACATGTTTAATAAAAGACGATAACTTGAACACTACACAAAATAACAAACGTGGCAAAACCCGAAACAGTCCTATCTGGTGCAGAGAACACAACGACAGGAAACAACCACACACAAACCCCAACACAAAACAAGCTTCCTAAATATGGTTCCCAATCAGAGACAATGACTAACACCTGCCTCTGATTGAGAACCATATCAGGCCATACATAGAAACGGACAAACTAGACACACAACATAGAATGCCCACCCAGCTCACGTCCTGACCAACACTAAAACAAGGAAAACACAAAAGAACTATGGTCAGAACGTGACAACAGATGTTTTTATTCGGTTTTATTTACTGCAGTGTCTATTAATTGTCCAAACACACGGCTGCTTTCCCACTCTATATTGCAATAGAATTTTCACAAATGTCTCACTATACGTCATTCTTAAACATTATATGAATTTGTGAAAAGGTCAAAATGACCATATCTAAATAATCGCTTGACAGAAAATGTAAAAACATAATAATAATAAGTAATATTCTTCCTGGGGGTGTATATGAACAGATTATAATGAAATGTCAAGTTGCTAAAATGCTGTCAGTTCCACTTTGTCTAGAATTAGAACAATATTCAGAATTTGAATGTCACGTTCGTCATAATGATCGGACCAAGGTGCAGCGTGGTATGCGTACATTCTCTTTTATTGAATGAACACCGAACAAAGCAACAAAAATAACAAACGAAACGTGAAGCTACACAAAATAGTGCTCACAAGCTACTACACATAGTCCAGATCCCACAAACACAAAACGGAAATGGCTACCTAAATATGATCCCCAATCAGAGACAGCGATACACAGCAATCTCTGATTGGGAACCATATCAGGCCAACATAAAATACAAAACCCCTAGAAGAACAAAACTAGGGCGTGACATTGAAAAGTTGGCCCAAGTCTTAATACATGGATCTACATCTGACTAAATGGGGTGACCAAATACAGTCACTCTGTGGGCAGGCAGTCAATCCAGTCCGTACTCTCATGTCACATTTTATACATTTTGCATGGACACTCGGTTGATCATGTGAACATAAATAAATGAAATATATGTAATTTACCCGACACTTTTATCCAAAGCGACTTACAGTCATGAATGCATACATTTTATGTATGGGTGGAATTGAACCCACTACCCTGGCGTTACATGCACCAACTGAGCTACAAAAGGAGCCCATTCTGGATAACCTACAGCTTTGAGAGGTACAGTATGCCTCTTCTTTTCATAAGAGTTTAGTGCTTTTGTGATGTCATGCACCTATAGACCTCCAGTACTACTTGAAAAGTAGTCACTTCATTTTCTAGTTCCCTTAAAACTTCCTCTGATGATTTATTCAAACAAAATACATTTTCAGAAGAAATACTGTATATAAAACCTACGTTGCTACTGTGTATAAGGTTAGATTGACGTGTTGTTTCATGTTCTTGCAAGACACAGAAGTTTGTTAGAAGTGTACATGATTCTCAGAGGCAACCCCTGTCTTTCAACAACATACAACAAATGAAGTCTTGAAGGATTACTGTCTAATTAGTGTCTCTCTCATACACTAAGTTCCCTTGTGTGTGATTAGTGAGGAGCGTGTGTGTGTGTGTGTGTGTGTGTGTGTGTGTGTGTGTGTGTGTGTGTGTGTGTGTGTGTGTGTGTGTGTGTGTGTGTGCGTGCCTGTGTTTCTGTTTTGCTGTTATGATTTCACTATGCATGCAATAACAACTAAGCTATTTTTTCATCTACATGTTGTCGATTTTTTTTAATCTAAAATGTATTTATTCTTATGGTGTGTGTCTTCAGGCCCGTCCTTGGACACTGTGCTATCTAACCTCCAAACGAGCTTCAATGTCATACAACACTCCTTCCGTGGCCTCCAACTGCTCTTAAACGCTAGTAAAACCAAATGCATGCTTTTCAACCGATCGCTGCCTGCACCCGCATGCCCGACGAGCATCACCACCTTGGACGGTTCCGACCTTGAATATGTGGACACCTATAAGTACCTAGGTGTCTGGCTAGACTGTAAACTCTCCTTCCAGACTCATATCAAACATCTCCAATCGAAAATCAAATCAAGAGTCGGCTTTCTATTCCGCAACAAAGCCTCCTTCACTCACGCCGCCAAACTTACCCTAGTAAAACTGACTATCCTACCGATCCTCGACTTCAGCGATGTCATCTACAAAATTGCCTCCAACACTCTACTCAGCAAACTGGATGCAGTTTATCACAGTGCCATCCGTTTTGTCACTAAAGCACCTTATACCACCCACCACTGCGACTTGTATGCTCTAGTCGGCTGGCCCTCGCTTCATATTCGTCGCCAGACCCACTGGCTCCAGGTCATCTACAAGTCCATGCTAGGTAAAGCTCCGCCTTATCTCAGTTCACTGGTCACGATGGCAACACCCATCCGTAGCACGCGCTCCAGCAGGTGTATCTCACTGATCATCCCTAAAGCCAACACCTCATTTGGCCGCCTTTCGTTCCAGTACTCTGCTGCCTGTGACTGGAACGAATTGCAAAAATCCCTGAAGTTGGAGACTTTTATCTCCCTCACCAACTTCAAACATGTGCTATCTGAGCAGCTAACCGATTGCTGCAGCTGTACATAGTCTATTGGTAAATAGCCCACCCATTTTCACCTACCTCATCCCCACACTGTTTTTATTTATTTACTTTTCTGCTCTTTTGCACACCAGTATCTCTACCTGTACATGACCATCTGATCATTTATCACTCCAGTGCTAATCTGCAAAATTGTAATTATTCGACCTACCTCCTCATGCCTTTTGCACACAATGTATATAGACTCGCCTTTTTTTGTACTGTGTTATTGACTTGTTAATTGTTTACTCCATGTGTAACTCTGTGTTGTCTGTTCACACTGCTAAGCTTTATCTTGGCCAGGTCGCAGTTGCAAATGAGAACTTGTTCTCAACTAGCCTACCTGGTTAAATAAAGGTGAAATAAATAAATAAATTCATTGCAATCACACCACAGACTTTCAACCAGTGTTGACGCGCCCAAGGATTCTCAAATAATATTGGTCATAAAGAATTGTGCTAATTACAGAAGATTATACTGTATACTATGAGGTGAAAATAATATATTGCATTCTCTTTTAAAAAGTCATTTGACTTTTCATGTTGAAAGATAAGGTAACCAAATCATGGTGTTGGCCTTTTTCTACAGTAGCCAACTATGGTTGCTTCCATTATGGTTATGAATGGGCTATGAAAGCTAATCATGAAAGCTTATACACACACTTTGTTATTTTGGTCTGTTTACACCTCAAAACAGTACTCCCCAGAACAGTCTATGAGGCTGTTACCTAATTGAATAAATGATTAATGCTAGAACCCTCTGGGATGGTTTAAAAGACTGCTGCTGCTTTCTGTTCCTAGGGAATGTATAAATGCTTTACTAATGTCATTAGACAAGCTGGGCCTTGGGATTACGATATATTTTTGCGTTGACCCTTAATGATCCCCTGGAACCGCACTGTCTGTGAAAGGGTGACTACACTAATGAATCACGTGACAACACCTACTCACAGATATTGAAAGGTTGAGAGAGAGGGGAGCTCAATGGAATACAATATTAAAAAGGTAGCAGCCTAAGTCATTTAAAAATCGTAGTCACGACCAAAATGATTGGCACTCTTGACAAAGATAAGCAATGAAAACTGAGCTACTGTACACTGTATGCAACAAACAAATGAAAAACTATATTATTTTATAGTAATACAATTGCTCAGAGAAAAATATGTTCGTAAAAAAATATCTAAAAAAATATAGGTGTCAAAATGATTGGCACCCGTGTTTTCAATACTTGGTGCACCTTCCCCATGTACGGATAACGGCACTTTGCCCTTTTCTATAATGTTTAATTAGATTGAATAATACATTTGGAGGGATCTTAGACCATTCCTCCTAACAGAATATTTCCAGATTCTTGATATCCTTCGATCTGCGCTTATGGACTGCCCTCGTCAATTCAAAATACAGGTTTTCAATGGGGTTCAAGTCCTGAGACAGAAGGATTTTGCAAAAAGTTGATTTTTGTGGTCAATTAAACATCTAATTGTGGATCTTTATATCTGCTTGGGGATATTGTCTTGCTGGAAGAGTCACTTGCGGTCAAGTTTCTTTCAAGGCCAAACCCACCACTGGTGTGCCTGGCTGAAGAGATGTATTTTCATCTACTCTGACCATAGCACCCGGTTCAAATCCAAGTGGCAATGCTGTAACTCCAGGCATTTATATGTGTTGGTTGCTACCAATAAAGGCTTTTTTAAGGCAAGCCTCCCGAACAAGCTTTCTCACTGTGCGTGTGCACAAGATACACCTTTGTCATTTTCCAGGCAAGTTTACCACTGTTCCAGTAATCTTACACTTCTTGATTGTTGCCCTAATAGTGGCAAGTGGTACAATTGGTTCTTCAATAGTTTTTTTGTACCCATTGCCTGGTTTCTGAAAGTCAACAACTATTTGTTTCTTGTCATTTGTGAGTTCATTGACTTTCTTTATGGTGATGGATGACAATGGATTTTACATTTGCGTTATCGCATTTTTATACCCCAGTGAAACAGGAAGCTATGAAAGGCCAAAATACAGTTACTTAAAATGAGATTAACAGTAGAACAGTAGAAGGTTAATGCAAATAATGTAACTGCGTTCTTCATTTGTCGAAAGAGAGTCGGACCGAAATGCAGCATTTTGGTTACTCATGTTTTTAATGAAACAAATGACGATACATGAAATAACTTATAAATACAAAAACAACAAACGGAACGTGAAAAAACCTATACAGCCTGTCTGGTGAACACTAACACAGAGACAGGAACAATCACCCACGAAATACAAAGTGAAACCCAGGCTACCTAAATACGGTTCCCAATCAGAGACAACGAGAATCACCTGACTCTGATTGAGAACCACCTCAGGCAGCCAAACCTATGCAACACCCCTACTCAGCCGCAATCCCAATAACTACAAAAACCCCAATACGAAATACAATAACATAAACCCATGTCACACCCTGGCCTGACCAACTAATTAACTAAAACACAAAATACTAAGACCAAGGCGCGACAAATAACATTTTGATATCATTTTGTTAGTTGTATAAATTCTTATGAATATAATCTATCTTTTTGTTTTTTTGTATTACTTATGAAAGAAAATCTTTTTCTCTGAGCAATTACATTAGTATAAAAAATGTATTTGCAAAATGTGCATACAGTATAGCTCAGTATTTCTATGATTTATTTTACAGTCTTTTTTGCTCATCTATATCAAGGGTGCCTATATTTTTGGTTGTGACTGAATAAAGAGCAGGGGGGAAGGATGTCCTCACAGGACAAGGTCCTACCTTGAGATCTGTGCATGGAATTCACCATTGTCATCAATGCATGATTTATGAGAGAGATTGGGTTGTCTCATGAGGGATGTGGTGCTCTATGATTACAGTTCACTCATGAAAGGACTTAGGGCTCAATTCAACAAATTACCGAAAAATAAAAACTCAAAATATGTCCGTGTTTATGTGCCTTATAGACCTATGAGCCAATCAGCATGTATGCATGTTCTAGTGTGCAGTTTTTGGGAAAACAAATCAGTATGTAGCTGTCTAATGAGAATCATGACGTGGGATTCCTCAAGTGGCTGAGAGAAGGTGGTTCAGAAAGGGGATAAATTCAGAGACATCCAATGCCAGTCGGTTCAGAGTGTCAACTACCAGCTGTGTGTGAAACCTGGCGCACAAGGCTGGCCTGGTAAGTATTGAACTTACCATCCATTAACATAACTGGACCTTGTAACCAACAGTATGTTTTCTAGATGATTCACATTATATATTTTCTGTTACAAACAATGCACCAGTTTGACAATGCAGACTGTTTTTATGCAATTATTTTCACAGATATTCCATCACGTAGCAGTAAATACAAACTGAACGGTATCAGTGACCACAGAGTCATTCTGTACTGATAGTGGTACATGGCTGCTATATTCAAGAAAGTGCTGGGAGTTGGTGATGTTGGCCTACATTGAAGAATTGTCTGGCACACTCTCCATTAGATATTCTGCAAATCACTGTAGATCAATTTACAATATTCTGCCTCTTTTTTTGTTGTAAAGTATTTTACAGGAACATGGAGCCAAACAACAGAACAAAACATACGGTAACAGAATTCCTCATCACAGGATTGGATGAAGTACAACACCCAAAGCTGGTGGGAGCAGCCATTTTGTTCATCCTCTTTCTCATTCTGATCGGAAGCATCACTAACATTTGTGTCATAGCATTCAACAAGCCTCTGCATACCCCCATGTACTTTTTTATTTGCTCGCTGGCAGTGGTAGACATAGTCTACACCAGCGGCATTAGTGTTACAATGCTTAACGTTCTCCTTGGTGAGGAGAGAAGAGTCCCCTATGCACCCTGCATGATACAGTGCTTCTTATTTACTTTAGGAAGCACTATGGAACCCTTCGCTATTGCTCTGATGGCTTATGATCGCCTTGTTGCAATTTCATATCCTCTTCGATATCAGACTATCTTAACTAATAAAAATGTATGTTTACTTATAATAGCGACTTGGGCACTAGGCTGCATGTTTGCCAGTTTGTTTACTGGCTTGGTGAACAATCTGCCCTTTTGTGGCTCAAATAAACTCCAATACAGCTTTTGTGAATATGCAGCCTTAGTAAGAGCAGCATGTGTGAATCCTGCATATTATTTCAACGCAATATCTGCTGTGGGGACTGCTATATTATGGGTTAATTTAGCCTTGATATTCTTCTCATACATGAAGATAGTTTATGTAGTGATACAAATGTCTTCATCCAAAGACAGGATGAAAACATTTAACACCTGTGTCTCCCACATGATAGTGGTGGCTTGCTTCTTTATCCCCAAGGTGTTGTTAATGTTGGTCACTAGGGTTGGTTTGGTTCTCACGCTCTCTCACAGAAATGGCCTAATCATTGGCTCTACTCTGGGCCCCTCTCTTGTGAACCCACTTGTGTATTGTCTCAAAACCAAGGAGATTCGAGGGCGCCTGAAATATATTTTCAAGAGATCTGAAATTAGTCCGAATATGTAATGGTTAGGGTTACCAAAGCCATTTCTTGTTTCTTGGTTGATCCAAAAAAACAAGGTTTAGTCAATATTGTTTCCATTTTATTTCATCATCATTGTAATCATGTTGAATCAATGTTGAGTTTTGAATGAATTTACGAAAACTCATCAGTGGCTTGTATCTCAAGTTAACCAGTCAGGTTTCAACTCTGAATCAACAAGAGTGTCAAGGTTTGGTTGATTTAGATCACAGGTGTCAAACTCATTCCATGGAAGGCAATGTGTCTACAGGTTTTCACTCCTGTCTTTTACTGATCACGGGAGGTCACTGGTTAGTAAGGAACTCCCCTCACCTGATACTCTAGGTCTTAATTGGCCACTGGTTAGTAAGGAACTCCCCTCACCTGATACTCTAGGTCTTAATTGGTCACTGGTTAGTAAGGAACTCCCCTCACCTGATACTATAGGTCTTAATTGGTCACTGGTTAGTTAGGAACTCCCCTCACCTGATACTCTAGGTCTTAATTGGTCACTGGTTAGTTAGGAACTCCCCTCACCTGATACTCTAGGTCTTAATTGGTCATTGGTTAGTTAGGAACTCCCCTCACTTGAAACTCTAGGTCTTAATTGCACACAAATTGTCAGGAAATAACAAAAACCAGTAGACGCTGAGGCCTCCAAGGAATGATTTGACACGCCTGATTTATATTAGTTTGATGTTTTTTGACAACTCATTTAAATGTCAGTCAAAATTGATTTGATTTGACATTTTATCCCATTCGAACCGTATTAAATGTTATCTACTGTTAATTGCAATTTTATTGAAATGTCAAGTGTTAGCGTAGAGCATATGTAGTAATGGACCACTATTAGATTATTGCAGTATTATCTTATAAATATGATCTGATCGAGACCCTTTACTACATTATTGTTGCAGTTCTTAAGATTGCCAGCGCAAAGGCTGCCTCAAAACCCTTTCTATCTGCAGTGGCCAGCTGATCATCATTGCCCTCTATATTCTACCTAGAATTTGTATGTATCTCTCCAGTAATACCGACATTAGATTCAGCACTGATTTACATATTGTTATTATCATGTCGTATAGCTTGCTCCCTCCTATGAACAATCTACTGATATAATGTTTCAAGACAAAAGATATAACACAGATCTTGATGAAAAGATTCAAAAGATGAACTGGTCCACAGAAAGAGAGTCTCTGCTGTATCTTAATGATTTAGCTATGTAACTACAAATAGTTTCATACAATACATTATGTTGTACAGATGCTTAATGATTTAATATTTAATATATGATTTAATATTGTTGTTTAAATGTATCAAAACAAAATGTATTTATTATCCATTTTTATCTCATGTATTTTTATTGGAACTGGTACTGCTTAATAAATGTTTAATTTGAAAGTGCATTTTTGGACCCATAAATGAATGATATATACCCCTCAAATTCAAATCTGGACCTTGAAGTCAGTTCCATTGTTTTTTTATTCTTTCCATCAAAACAAGGACTGATTTAAACCTGGGAAATTAATGATCAGCTGCACCATCGAAAGCATCTGACTGGTTGCATCACTGCCTGGTATGGCAACTGCTCGGCCTCCGACCGCAAGGCACTACAGACATTAGTACGAACGGCCCAGTACATCACTGGGGCCAAGCTTCCTCCCATACAGGACCTCTATACCAGGCGGTTTCAGATGAAGGCCCTAAGAATAGTCAAAGACTCCAGCCACCCTGGTCATAGACTGTTCTCTCTGCTACCACACGGCAAGCAGTATCGGAGCGCCAAGTCTAGGTCCAAGAAGCTTCTAAACAGTTTCTACCCCCAAGCCATAAGACTCCTGAACATCTAGTCAAATGGCTACCCAGACTATTTGCAGTGTCCCCCCCCTCCCTCTCAACTCCTCTTTACACCACTGCAACTCTCTGTTGTCATCTATTGCATAGTTACTTTAATAACTCTACCTACATGTACATAATATCTCAACTAAACCGATGCCCAAGCACATTGACTCTGTATCGGTACACCCTGTATACAGTCTTGCTACTGTTATTTTACTGCTGCTCTTTAATTACTTGTTACTTTAATCTTTTATTGTTATCTGTATTTTTTTGAAACTGCATTGTTGGTTAGGGGCTCGTAAGTAATCATTTCACTGGTCTACACCTGTTGTATTCGGCACATGTGACAAATACAATTAGATTTTTATCAGGTCGAACAGAAAGGAATCAGGCGCCGGACCTCGTAGGGTCAGATTTGAACAACCCTGATATTTGGCCATTGTTTCTTCAACAATATAACTTATACATGCGTCATGAGTTTAGTTGAACTGTCATACCACCAGCACAACCTAAATATAAGCTTGTTTTACTCCAATATTTGTAAATAATTTAAATGTAAGCAAACACTGAATAGCCTTAATACATGGTGACAATAAAAAATGTTATATCATGGATGGTCATTCCTTGCATCCATAGTTCTGTCTATGAATTTGAGAGTGGTTGCATTTCTTCTGGCCTAAAAAACAAAACACAGGCAGGGTGTCCACTTTGATTTTGTTTCTACTAAGGATTCGATTTATAAGGTGTGTTAGAGCTGATTTGGACATATTTGTATAAAAGACCGAACATATGGAGCTCCATGTATATTTGTGTAAATATATTAAATATGAATGTAAATGATGAAATATTAGGTGCGTACCTTTATGATTTATATTTACCTGATTGAGATATATTAATTTGTTGTTAGTGTTGTTAGTGTAACTCAGTTTTTGGCCCCCCCTCTTGCCTATTCATTGTATTGTGGTAAGTGTGTTAGGATAAAGGCAGGAAGTTGGGCCTTCGGGAGGTGGAGTCCTTGCTAGATGCGGGTGCGGTATAGTTTTTTGACCATACATACATACATACATACATACATACATACATACATACATACATACATACATACATACATACATACATACCTACATACCTACATACCTACATACATACATACATACATACATACATACATACATACATACATACATACATACATACATACATACATACATACAGACAGGTTATAATATGTATTTTCCATATCAAGTATTCTATGCTTTAAGTTGATTGGAGAATCATTTATTTGTTAGATATAAGAAGAATAAACATTTTTGTTGCACCATATCCCTGGATGTCATTGAATGTTTGGCCATTTGGAAACCTTGAGTGTGGACTGTATGCGTACCAAACAACCCCGCTTCAGGCTTGGGCAGTGGCTATGAAAGGAAGCCACTACAAGGAGTCTTGTTATAAGGATTCCTGAATACTCTTTATTGTTGCAGCAGTGCCATAATGGGCTGTAATTCCTTTTGTTTTCCCAATCTGGAATACATCACCATCAAATGTTGACCACATTAGCTGCCGAGAAAAATGTCTTTGGTTATTTTCCCCCCAAGCCGAACCAGCGACGGCTCACAAGGAACTACACTGGGCTTTGTGCAAACTGGAAATGGCATATCCTAATACGGCATTTATTGATGCTGGGGACTTTAATAAAGGAAATCTGAGGATAATGCTCTCAAGATTCTACCAAACACATTTCCTGTGCTACACGTGGAGAGAACCTGCTTGACCTTTGTTACTCTCCCTTCCGGGTCGGCTACAAGGCCCTGCCCCACCCTCCCTTCGAGCAAATCAGATCACACCACCATCCTGCTCCTACCCATGGAAAGATGGCAGGATTCACACAAAAACAAATTGAAAACCACTCTATTTTACCACGGTAAGGTGACTGGGAACATAGACAGGTACAGACAGGTTAGCTTTGACGTCTGACCTCTGGCAAAGTCTGGCTGGAGGGTTTATGAACCTACTCAATCTCCCCCTGTCCCAGTCTGTGGTCCACACTTGCTTCAAGATGCCACCACTGTTCCTGTACCAAAGATAGCGAAGGTAAGTGATCTAAACTACTATTGCCTGGTAGAATTCACTTCTGACATCATGAAATGCTTTGAGAGGCTAGTTAAGGATCATATCACCTGCACCTTCCCCGACACCCTAGACTCACAACAATTTGCATACTGCCCCAACAGATCCACAGACGTCGCAATGGCCATTGCACTGCACACTGCCCTATCCCACCTGGACAAGAGGAATACCTATGTAAGAATGCTGTTCATAGACTACAGCTCAGCCTTCAAAGCCATGGTGCCCCAGGTGGTGAATGTAGGCTGCAACACCTCCGCCATGCTGACCCTCAACACGGGGGCCCCACAGGGGTGTGTGTTAAGCCCCCGCCTGTACTCCCTGTTCATCCTTGAATGCTTGTCCACGCATGTCTCCAACTCAATCATTAAATTTGCTGAAAACACAACAGTGGTAGGCCTGACACCAACATTGCCGAGACAGCCTATAGGGAGGAGGTGAGTGCCCTGGCGGAATAGTGACAGGAACATTACATCTCGCTCAATGTCAACAAAACTCTAGAGGTGATTGTGGAATACAGGAGACAGTAGAGAGAAAATGCCCCCATCCACATTGATGTGCCAACAGTGCCTCATCAACCTCAGGAGGCTGAAGAAATGTGGGTTGACCGCTAAGAACATCACAAACTTCTATAGATGCACCATCGAGAGCATTCTGTTGGGCTGTATCAAGGCCTAGTACTGCAACTTCACAACCCGCAATTGCAGGTGTGGTCAGCCCAAAGCATCATCAGGGGCACACTAACTGCCCTCCTGGACACCTAAAGCACCCAGTCTCACAGTAAGGCCAAGAAGATCATCAAGGACCCCAGCCACCCAATCCACGGCTTGTTCACTCCTCTACCTTCTGCACTGAACAAAAATATAAACGCAACATGTAAAATGTCGGTCCCATGTTTAATGAGCTGAAATTAAACTTCCCAGAAATGTTTCACACGCAAAAAAACACCTGTTTCTCGCCAATGTTGTGTTCAAATTGGTTTACATCCCTGTTAGTGAGCATTTCTCCCCTCTAAAATGTGCAGTTTTGTCATGCAATTCAATGCCACAGATGTCTAAAGTTTTGAGGGAGTGTGCAATTACTGCAGGAATGTCCACCAGAGCTGTTGCCGGAGAATTTAATGTAAATTTCTCTATTATAATCCGCTTCCACTGTCGTTTTAGAGAATTTGTCAGTACCTCCAACCGGCCTCACAACCACAGACCACGTGTAAACTGGCCAGCCCAGGACATCCACGTCCAGCTTCTTCACCTGCATGATCTTCTGAGACCAGCCTCCTGGACAGCTGAATCATTTCTGCACAAACTGCCAGAAACCATCTCAGGAAAGCTCATCTGCATGCTCGTAGTCCTCACCAGGGTCTTGACCTGACTGCAGTTCGGCATTGTAACCAACTTCAGTGGGCAAATGCTCACTTTCAATGGTCACCGGCATGCTGCAGAAGGGTGCTTTTCATGGATGATTCTCAGTTTCATCTGTACAACTGGCAGATGGCAGACAGCACGTGTGGAGTCATGTGAGTGAGCAGTTTGCTAATGACAACGTTGTGAACGGAGTGCCCCATGTTGGCGGTGGGGTTATGGTATGGGCAGGCATAAGCTACAGACACAAACACAATTGCATTTTATTGACGGCAATTTGAATGCACAGCGATACCGTGACGGGATCTTGAGGCACATTGTCGTGCAATTCATCCGCCGCCATCACGTTTCCTTTTGATGATGCACTGCCCCATGTCACGAGGATCTGCAGACCAGCCACCTGGACAGCTAAAGAAACTGTGTGTATGTACAATCAAAGAATTTCTGCACAAACTGTCAGTTCCTTCCAATTCATGGGTTGCTGAAAATGTCCCAGTTCCTCCATGTCCTCCATACTCACCTGTTGTCACTCATTGGGCATGTTTGTGATGATCTGGACCAACATGCATGACAGTGTGTCCCTAGCAACTTCACACAGCCTTTGAAGGGGAGTAGGACAACATTCCACAGGCTTCAATCAACAGCCTGATCAACTACATGCGATGTGTCGCGCAGCATTAGGCAAATGGTGGTCACACCAGACACTGACTGGTTTTCCAATTCACGCCCCTATTTTCTTTAAGGTATCTGTGACAGAGGCATATCTTTATTCCCAGTCATGTGAAATCCATAGATTAGGGCCTAATGCATTTATTTCAATTGACGGATTTCCTTATATGAATTGCAACTCAATAAAAACATTTTTGTTAGATTATGTTAATACGAATTCTGATACCTATCTTTTAGATTTTTTGTATTACTCTGAGCAATTTTATTAGTATTAAAATTGTAATTACAAAATGTGCATACAGTATAGCTCAGTATTTCTATGATTTATATTATAGTCTTTTTTGCTCATCTATATCAAGGGTGCCTATATTTTTGGTTGTGACTGAATAAAGAGCAGGGGGGAAGGATGTCCTCACAGGACAAGGTCCTACCTTGAGATCTGTGCATGGAATTCACCATTGTCATCAATGCATGATTTATGAGAGAGATTGGGTTGTCTCATGAGGGATTTGGTGCTCTATGATTACAATTCACTCATGAAAGGACTTAGGGCCCAATTCAACCAATTACAGTTAAAGGACAACTCAAAACATGTCCGTCTTTATGTGTCTTATGGACCTTTGAGCTAAGCAGCATTTAAGCATGTTCAAGTGTGCAGATTCTACACCGGTTTTTGGATACAAATCGGTATGAAGCTGTCGAATCAAATCATAGTTTATTTGTCACATGCGCCGAATACAACAGGCGTAGAGCTTACAGTGAAATGCTTACTTACAGGCTCTAACCAATAGTGCCCAAAGAAAGGTGTGCATGTGTGTGTTTGTGTGTGTCTAATGAGAATCATGACGTGGGATTCCTCAAGTGGCTGAGAGAAGGTGGTTCAGAAAGGGGATAAATTCAGAGACATCCAATGCCAGTCGGTTCAGAGTGTCAACTACCAGCTGTGTGTGAAACCTGGCGCACAAGGCTGGCCTGGTAAGTATTGAACTTAACAATCCATTAACATAACTGGACCTTGTAACCAACAGTATGTTTTCTAGATGATTCACATTATATATTTTCTGTTACAAACAATGCACCAGTTTGACAATGCAGACTGTTTTTATGCAATTATTTTCACAGATATTCCATCACGTAGCAGTAAATACAAACTGAACGGTATCAGTGACCACAGAGTCATTCTGTACTGATAGTGGTACATGGCTGCTATATTCAAGAAAGTGCTGGGAGTTGGTGATGTTGGCCTACATTGAAGAATTGTCTTGCACACTCTCCATTAGATATTCTGCAAATCACTGTAGATCAATTTACAATATTCTGCCTCTTTTTTTGTTGTAAAGTATTTTATAGGAACATGGAGCCAAACAACAGAACAACACATACGGTAACAGAATTCCTCATCACAGGATTGGATGAAGTACAACACCCAAAGCTGGTGGGAGCAGCCATTTTGTTCATCCTCTTTCTCATTCTGATCGGAAGCATCACTAACATTTGTGTCATAGCATTCAACAAGCCTCTGCATACCCCCATGTACTTTTTTATTTGCTCGCTGGCAGTGGTAGACATAGTCTACACCAGCGGCATTAGTGTTACAATGCTTAACGTTCTCCTTGGTGAGGAGAGAAGAGTCCCCTATGCACCCTGCATGATACAGTGCTTCTTATTTCATTTAGGAAGCACTATGGAACCCTTCGCTATTGCTCTGATGGCTTATGATCGCCTTATTGCAATTTCATATCCTCTTCGATATCAGATTATCTTAACTAATACAAATGTATGTTTACTTATAATAGCGACTTGGGCACTAGGCTGCATGTTTGCCAGTTTGTGGACTGGCTTGGTGAACAATTTGCCCTTTTGTGGCTCAAATAAACTCCCATACAGCTTTTGTGAATATGCAGCCTTAGTAAGAGCAGCATGTGTGAATCCTACATATTATTTCAGTGTAGCTTCTACTGTGGCGACCACCATATTATGGGTTAATTTAGCCTTGATATTCTTCTCATACATGAAGATAGTTTATGTAGTGATACAAATGTCTTCATCCAAAGACAGGAGGAAAACATTTAACACCTGTGTCTCCCACATGATAGTGGTGGCTTGCTTCTTTATCCCAAAGGTGTTGTTAATTTTGGTCACTAGGGTTGGTTTGGTTCTCACGCTCTCTCACAGAAATGGCCTAATCATTGGCTCTACTCTGGGCCCCTCTCTTGTGAACCCACTTGTTTATTGTCTCAAAACCAAGGAGATTCGAGGGCGCCTGAAATATATTTTCAAGAGATCTGAAATTAGTCCGAATATGTAATGGTTAGGGTTACCAAAGCCATTTCTTGTTTCTTGGTTGATCCAAAAAAACAAGGTTTAGTCAATAATGTTTCCATGTTACATCACCATCAATGTAATCATGTTGAATCAATGTTTTGAGTTTTGATTGAATTGGTTAAAAGTCATTTGTGATTTTTATCTCAACTTAACCAGTCAGGTTTCAACTGTGAATCAACACGAGTGTCAAAGTTTGGTTGATTTAGATCACAGGTGTCACACTCATTCCATGGAAGGCAATGTGGCTGCAGGTTTTCACTCATGTCTTTTACTGATCACGGGAGTCACTGGTTAGTTAGGAACTCTCCTCACCTGATACTCTAGGACTTAATTGGCCACTGGTTAGTAAGGAACTCCCCTCACCTGATACTCTCGGTCTTAATTGGTCATTGGTTAGTTAGGAACTCCCCTCACCTGATACTCTAGGTCTTAATTGGTCATTGGTTAGTTAGGAACTCCCCTCACCTGATACTCTAGGTCTTAATTGCACACAAATTGTCAGGAAATAACAAAAACCAGTAGACGCTGAGGCCTCCAAGGAATGATTTGGCACGCCTGATTTATATTAGTTTGATGTCTGTTGACAACTCATTTAAATGTCAGTCAAAATTGATTTGATTTGACATTTTAGCCCATTCGAACCGTATTAAATGTTATCTACTGTTAATTGCAATTTTATTGAAATGTCAAGTGTTAGCATAGAGCACATGTAGTAATGGACCACTATTAGATTATTGCAGTATTATCTTATAAATATGATCTGATCTAGACCCTTGACTACATTATTGTTGCAGTTCTTAAGATTGCCAGCACCAAAGGCTGCCTCAAAACCCTTTCTATCTGCAGTGGCCAGCTGATCATCATTGCCCTCTATATTCTACCTAGAATTTGTATGTATCTCTCCAGTAAAACCGACATTAGATTCAGCACTGATTTACATATTGTTATTATCATGTTGTATAGCCTGCTCCCTCCTATGATCAATCTACTGATATACTGTTTCAAGACAAAATACATAAAACAGATCTTGATGAAAAGATTCAAAAAATGATCTGGTCCACAGAAAGAGAGTCTCTGCTGTATCTTAATGATTTAGCTATGTAACTACAAATAGTTTCATACAATATATTATGTTGTACAGATGCTTAATGATTTAATATTGTTTATAAAACATGTATCTAATATTTGTATCTAATATATTGATATTTAGCATTGAATTGCTTAATAAATGTTTATTTTGAAAGAGCATTTTCAGACTCATAAATTAATTATATATAACCTTCAAATTCAAATCTGGACCTTGAAGGTAGTTCCATTGCTTTTTTATTCTTCCCATCTAAACAAGGACTGATTTAAACCTGGGATATTAATGATCAGATGCACCATTGAGAGCATCCTGACTGGTTGCATCACTGCCTGGTATGGCAACTGCTCGGCCTACGACCGCAAGGCACTATAGAGGGTCGTACGGACGGCCCAGTACATCACTGGGGCCAAGCTTCCTGCCATCCAGGACCTCTATATCAGGCGGTGTCAGAAGAAGGCCCTAAAATGGTCAAAGACTCCAGCCACCCTGGTCAAAGACTGTTCACTCTGCTACCGCATGGCAGGCAGTACCCGAGTGCCGAGGCTTCTAAACAGCTTCTACCCCCAAGCCATAAGACTCCTGAACATCTAGTCAAATGGCTACCCAGACTATTTGCAGTGTTTCCCAACCTCCCTCTCACCCCCTCGTTACACCACTGCTACTCTCTGTTTTGTCTATGCATAGTCACTTTAATAACGCTACCTACATGTACATACTACTTCAACTAACAGATACCCTCACACATTGACTCTGCATCGGTACCCCCTGTATTCAGTGTCGCTATTGCTATTTTACTGCTGCTCTTTAATTACTTGTTACTTTAATCTTTTATTGTTATCTGTATTTTTTTGAAACTGCATTGTTGGTTAGGGGCTCGTAAGTAATCATTTCACTGGTCTACACCTGTTGTATTCGGCACATGTGACAAATACAATTTGATTTTTATCAGGTCGAACAGAAAGGAATCAGGCGCCGGACCTCGTAGGGTCAGATTTGAACAACCCTGATATTTGGCCATTGTTTCTTCAACAATATAACTTATACATGCGTCATGAGTTTAGTTGAACTGTCATACCACCAGCACAACCTAAATATAAGCTTGTTTTACTCCAATATTTGTAAACAATTTAAATGTAAGCAAACACTGAATAGCCTTAAAACATGGTGACAATAAAAAATGTTATATCATGGATGGTCATTCCTTGCATCCATAGTTCTGTCTATGAATTTGAGAGTGGTTGCATTTGTCCTGGCCTAAAAAAACAAAACACAGGCAGGGTGTCCACTTTGATTTTGTTTCTACTAAGGATTCGATTTATAAGGTGTCTTGTTATAACGATTCCTGAATACTCTTTATTGTTGCAGCAGTGCCATAATGGGATGTAATTCCTTTTGTTTTCCCAATCTGGAATACATCACCATCAAATGTCGACCACATTAGCTGCCGAGAAAAATTTCTTTGGTTATTTTCCCCCAAGCCGAACCAGCGACGGCTCACAAGGAAC
This sequence comes from Oncorhynchus masou masou, assembly GCF_036934945.1. NCBI lineage: Eukaryota > Metazoa > Chordata > Actinopteri > Salmoniformes > Salmonidae > Oncorhynchus > Oncorhynchus masou. The sequence goes on from NC_088224.1 coordinate 82,852,199, forward strand.
TACACTGGGCTTTGTGCAAACTGGAAATGGCATATCTGTCACGCCCTGACCTTAGAGAGCCATTTTATTTCTCTATTTAGGTGAGGTCAGGGTGTGATGTGGGGTAGGCATTCTATGTTTTGTTTTTCTATGATTTTGTATTTCTATGTTTTGGCCGGGTATGGTTCTCAATCAGGGACAGCTGTCTATCGTTGTCTCTGATTGCGAACCATACTTAGGTAGCCCTTTTACCTCCTTTCTGTGTGGGAAGTTAACTTTGTTTTTGGCACATAGCCCTTAAGCTTCACAATTGTTTTGGATTGTTTATTGTTTTTGTCGGTGTCATTTCTAATAAAAGTAATATGTACGCTCACAACGCTGCGCTTTGGTCCAGTTCTTTCGACGGCGGTGATTATATCCTAATACGGAATTTATTGATGCTGGGGACTTGAATAAAGGAAATCTGAGGATAATGCTCTCAAAATTCTACCAAATACATCTCCTGTGGTATACGTGGAGAGAACACGCTTGGCCATTGTTACTCTCCCTCTCTTCCGGCTACAAGGCCCTCCCCCACCCTCCCTTCAGCAAATCAGATCACACCACCATCCTGCTCCTAACCATGGATAGATGGCAGGATTCACACCAAATAAAATGTGCAGACCATTGTATTTTACCACAGAAAGGTGACTGGGAACATGGATAGGTACAAACAGATGAGCTTTGACCTCTGACCTCTGGCCAAGTCTGGCTGGAGGGTTTATGGACATACTCAATCTCCCCTATCCCAGTCTGTTGTCCACACTTGCTTCAAGATGTCCACCAGTGTTCTAGTACCAAAGATAGCGAAACTAAGTGAACTAAACAACTATCGCCTGGTAGAATTCGCTTCTGACATCATGAAATGCTTTGAGAGGCTAGTTAAGGATCATATCACCTGCACCTTCCCCGACACCCTAGACTCACAACAATTTGCATACTGCCCCAACAGATCCACAGACGCTGCAATGGCCATTGCACTGCACCCTGCCCTATCCCACCTGGACAAGAGGAATACCTATGTAAGAATGCTGTTCATAGACTACAGCTCAGCCTTCAAAACCATAGTGCCCCAGGTGGTGAAGGTAGGCTGCAACACCTCCGCCATGCTGACCCTCAAAACGGGGGCCCACAGGGGTGCGTGTTGAGCCCCCGCCAGTACTCCCTGTTCATCCTTGAATACGTGTCTATGCATGTCTCCAACTCAATCATCACAGATGTCTGAAATTCTGAGGGAGTGTGCAATTGGCATGCTGACTGCAGGAATGTCTACCAGAGCTGTTGCCAGATAATTTAATGTCAAATTCTTTATAATAAGCCGCCTCCAGTGTCTTTAAGACAATTTGTCAGTATATCCAACCGGTCTCACAACCACAGACCACGTGTAACCTCGCCAGGTTAGGAGAAGTGTGCTTTTCATGGATGAATCTCAGTGAGCGGTTTGCTAATGACAACGTTGTGAACGGAGTGTCCCATGGTGGGGTTATGGTATGGCCAGGCATGAGCTCCAGACAACAAACACAACTGCATTTTTTTTGACGGCAATTGGAATGCACAGTGATACCGTAACAAGATCCTGAGGCACATTGTTGTGACATTCATCTGCCTCAATCACTTCATGTTTTAGTTTGATAATGCACTGCCCATTGTCGCAAGAATCTGTACACTGTTCCTAGAAGCTGAAAATGTCCCAGGTCTTCCATGGCCTCCATACTCACATGTTGTCACTCATTCAGCATGTTTGGGATGATCTGGACCAACGTGCACTACAGAATGTCCCTAGAAACTTCACACAGCCATTGAAGAGGAGTAGGGCAACATTCCACAGGCTTCAATCAACAGCCTGATCAACTCCATGCAATGTGTCACGCTGCATGATGCAAATGGTGGTCACACCAGATACTGACTGGTTTTCCAATCCATGCCCCTACCTTTTTTTAAAGCTATCTGTGACCAACAGATGCATATCTTTCTTCACAGTCATGTGAAATCTATAGCTTATGGCCTAATGCATTTATTTCAATTGACGGATTCCTTATATGAACTGTCACTCAGTAAAAACTTTGAAATTGTTGCATATTTTTGTTCAGTGTAAAAGGCGGAGACAGTACAGGTGCATCAAATCTGGGACCGAGAGACTGATAGATTCTGCCTGATGTATGAAAGTCGACAACCATTTGTTTCTTTTCGTTTGTGAGTTCAATGTTGTGACTTCTAGGACTAGTGGGTGCGGAGTCAGGCTCAGAGAGCAGAGGTTAAAGGGTAAAGCAGAGGGTAAAGGACAACTGTATTTATTCCGGAGAAAAGTAGGTCACGCCAAAACACCAGGCGCATACAATGATCGGCCCAAAAACAGGACAAAGCCGACAGGCTTACTGGGCTTAAATAGCCCACAATCACAACCTAAACACAAAACAGGTGCAACTAATCAGACACAACTAAATTAAACAGAAAAGGGGATCGGTGGCAGGTAGTAGGCCAGCGACGACAACCGCCGAGCACCGCCCGAACACCATCTTCGGCGGGATTCGTGACATTCATTGCCTTTGTCTATGGTGATGAATGACAAATGGATTTTAGATGCGTGTTACCTCATTTTTATACCCAGTGAAACAGGAAGCCATGAAATGTCAAAATACAGTTACTTAAAATGTGTCACGTCTAATCAAGGTGGGTGGAATCAGGCGCAGAGAGCAGATAGCGGTATGAAAGTTTTATTTTCTGGTGAACAAGAAACACAGTCAACCCAATACACACAGGGTGAATAATCCAACACAGGATAAAAGACGAACCGGAGAATAAGAACACAAGATACACCGACAGACATAGATGACAAATAAACAATCCCGCACAAAACAAGGGCGGGCCAACCTACATTATATACAGACACTAATTAACTAAACACACAGGTGAAACCAATCAGACAAAACTAACAGATACACGAAAAGCGATCGGTAGTGGCTAGTAGGACGGTGACGACGACCGCCGAGCACCGCCAGAACGGGCAGGAGAGCCAACCTCGGCGGAAGTCGTGACAGTACCCCCCCCCCTGACGCGCGGTTCCCGCAGTGCGCCGCCACCGTCCTCGAGGACGACCCGGAGGACGAGGTGCTGGGCGATCCGGGTGGAGGCGGTGGAATTCTATCAGGCGAGAAGGGTCCAAAATGTCCCTCACCGGAACCCAGAATCTCTCCTCCGGGCCGTACCCCTCCCAGTCCACGAGGTACTGTAGGCCCCCCACCCGGCGTCTCGAATCCAGAATGCCTCGAACTGTATACGCCGGGGACCCCACGATGTCCAGAGGGGGCGGAGGGACCTCAGGCACCTCACCTTCTTGCAGGGGACCAGCCACCACCGGCCTGAGGAGAGACACATGAAACGAGGGGTTAATACGGTAATACCTAGGAAGTTGTAACCTATAACACACCTCGTTTATTCTCCTCAGGACTTTGAACGGCCCCACACTCTGCGGCCCCAGCTTCCGACAGGGCAGGCGGAGGGACAGGTTTCGGGTCGAGAGCCAGACCCTGTCCCCCGGTGCAAACACGGGGGTCTCACTGCGGTGCTGGTCAGCGTTCCTCTTCTGCCGTTCTCCCGCTAACTGTACTGAGTCCTGAACGGCTTTCCAGGTGTCCTTAGAGCGCTGTACCCATTCCTCCACCGCAGGAGCCTCGGTCTGACACTGATGCCATGAAGCCAAGACCGGCTGGTAACCTAACACACACTCAAAAGGAGACAAGTGAGTAGAGGTGTGGCGTAAGGAGTTCTGGGCTAGTTCGGCCCATGGAACATAACTTGCTCACTCACCAGGCAGGTCCCGACAATAGGACCGCAGAAATCCTGGTTTACGCGCTCCACCTGCCCATTACTCTCGGGGTGAAAACCTGAGGTTAAGCTAACCGAGACCCCGAGTCTTTCCATAAACGCCCTCCACACTCTGGACGTGAATTGGGGACCCCGATCAGAGACGATGTCCTCAGGCACCCCATAGTGCCGGAAGACATGGGTAAACAAAGCGTCAGCAGTCTGCAGGGCCGTAGGGAGACCGGGCAACGGAATGAGACGACAGTACTTAGAAAACCGATCCACAACGACCAGGATCGTAGTACTTCCCTGGGACGGGGGAAGGTCGGTAAGAAAGTCCACCGATAAGTGTGTCCACAGCCGTTGTGGAAAGGGGAGGGGTTGTAATTTCCCTCTAGGCAGGTGCCGAGGTGCCTTGCTCTGAGCACACACTGAGCAGGAGGAGACATAAAATCTCACGTCTTTAGCCAGTGTGGGCCACCAGTATCTCCCTCTCAGACTCTGCACTGTCCTCTTGATACCAGGATGACCCGAGGAGGGAAGAGTATGAGCCCACCGAATTAGCTTGTCCCGGACCACCCTCGGCACGTACTTGGTCCCTACTGGACAGTTAGGAGGAGCCGGCTCTGACCGTGAGGCCCTCTCTATCTCAGCATCCACCTCCCATACCACCGGTGCCACGAGACATTATGGTGGAATGATGGGAGTTGGCTCAACTGACCGTTCCTCGGTATCATAGAGGCGAGACAGTGCGTCAGCTTTGGTGTTTTGGGAGCCTGGCCGATATGTGAGGGTAAACTGGAACCTGGTAAAAAACATGGCCCATCTAGCCTGACGTGGATTTAGTCTCTTAGCTGCCCGGATGTACTCGAGGTTACGATGGTCAGTCCAGATGAGAAAAGGGTATTTAGCCCCCTCAAGCCAATGTCTCCACACCTTCAGAGCCTTGACTACGGCAACTCCTATACACCTACCTGAACACTCCTCTGACCACCCCTTAAGAACCCCTGTCGCCAGGAAATCACCGGGTTGTGTTGAGCTAACCAGGGAACCCCCAACACCACTGGAAACGCAGGTGAATCTATAAGGAACAGGCTAATCTGCTCCTTATGATCACCCTGCGTTACCATGTCCAGCGGCACCGTAGCCTCCCTAATTACTCCTGACCCTAATGGTCGGCTATCTAAGGAGTGCACAGGGAAAGGTCGATCTAACGACACCAGGGGAATCCCTAGCCTTAACGCAAGCCCACGATCCATAAAATTCCCAGCTGCGCCTGAATCGACTAGCGCCTTATGCTGTAGAGAGGGGGAAAACCCAGGGAAAGAAATCAATACAAACACATGACCGACAGGAAGCTCTGAATGAGTTTGGTGCTTACTCACCTGGGGTGATCGAGCTCCCGACTCCTACTCCGGTCCCCCTCGAAGCCGTACATCCTAATTCCATAGGTATAGGAACAGGGGGGCTGGGGATTGGAAACGACAGGACCTGATCCGAACGCCCGTGAGCAGCCAGCAGGTTGTCGAGACGGATAGCCAGATCGATAAGTCCATCCAGTGTGAATGTGGTGTCCCGACATGCCAGCTCCCTGCGGACGTCCTCCCTGAGACTACATTTAAAATGATCAATCAATGCCCTGTCGTTCCATCCTGCTCCTGCTGCCAAAGTCCTAAACTCTAAGGCAAAATCCTGTACGCTCCTCGTCTCCTGACGCAGGTGGAACAGCCGTTCACCCGCCGCCCAACCCTCGGGTGGATGGTCAAAAACAGCTCGGAATCTGAGGGTGACATTTATGTAGTGATACAAATGTCTTCATCCAAAGACAGGATGAAAACATTTAACACCTGTGTCTCCCACATGATAGTGGTGGCTTGCTTCTTTATCCCCAAGGTGTTGTTAATGTTGGTCACTAGGGTTGGTTTGGTTCTCACGCTCTCTCACAGAAATGGCCTAATCATTGGCTCTACTCTGGGCCCCTCTCTTGTGAACCCACTTGTGTATTGTCTCAAAACCAAGGAGATTCGAGGGCGCCTGAAATATATTTTCAAGAGATCTGAAATTTCTCCAAATATGTAATGGTAAGGGTTACCAAAGCCATTTCTTGTTTCTTGCTTGTTCCAATAAAAAGTGGTTGAGTCAATAATGTTTCCATGTTACATCACCATCAATGTAATCATGTTGAATCAATGTTTTGAGTTTTGATTGAGTGTCAAGGTTTGGTTGATTTAGATCACAGGTGTCACTCATTCCATGGAAGGCAATGTGTCTCCAGGTTTTCACTCATGTCTTTTACTGATCACGGGAGGTCACTGGTTACTTAGGAACTCCCCTCACCTGATACTCTAGGTCTTAATTGGTCACTGGTTAGTTAGGAACTCCCCTCACCTGATACTCTAGGTCTTAATTGGTCACTGGTTAGTTAGGAACTCCCCTCACCTGATACAATAGGTCTTAATTGGTCATTGGTTAGTTAGGAACTCCCCTCACCTGATACTATAGGTCTTAATTGCACACAATTGTCAGGAAATAACAAAAACCAGTAGACGCTGAGGCCTCCAAGGAATGATTTGACACGCCTGATTTATATTAGTTTGATGTTTTTTGACAACTCATTTAAATGTCAGTCAAAATTGATTTGATTTGACATTTTAGCCCATTTGAACCGTATTAAATGTTATCTACTGTTAATTGCAATTTTATTGAAATTTCAAGTGTAGAGCACATGTAGTAATGGACCACTATTAGATTATTGCAGTATTATCTTATAAATATGATCTGATCTAGACAATTAACTACATTATTGTTGCAGTTCTTAAGATTGCCAGCACCAAAGGCTGCCTCAAAACCCTTTCTATCTGCAGTGGCCAGCTGATCATCATTGCCCTCTATATTCTACCTAGAATTTGTATGTATCTCTCCAGTAAAACGGACATTAGATTCAGCACTGATTTACATATTGTTATTATCATGTTGTATAGCTTGCTCCCTCATATGATCAATCTACTGATATACTGTTTCAAGACAAAATATATAAAACAGATCTTGATGAAAAGATTCAAAAGATGAACTGGTCCACAGAAAGAGAGTCTCTGCTGTATCTTAATGATTTAGCTATGTAACTACAAATAGTTTCATACAATAAATAATGTTGTACAGATGCCTAATGATTTAATATTGTTTATAAAAATGTATCAAAACAAAAATGTATTTAGCATCTATTTGCATCTAATATATTGATATTTAGGATTGAATTGCATTCATTTGAAAGTGCATTCTGGGATTAAAAAATTAATGATATATACCCCTCAAATTCAAATCTGGACCTTGAAGTAAGATCCATTGTTTATTTGTAATTTTCCCCTCTAAGCAAGGACTGATTTAATCCTGGGAAATTAATGATCAGCTGCACCATCGAAAGCATCTGACTGGTTGCATCACTGCCTGGTATAGCAACTGCTCGGCCTCCGACCGCAAGGCACTACAGACAGTAATACTAACGGCCCAGTACATTACTGGGGCCAAGCTTCCTGCCATACAGGACCTCTATTACAGGCGGTGTCAGAGGAATGCCCTAAAAATTGACAAAGACTCCAGCCACCCTGGTCAAAGACTGTTCTCTCTGCTACCGCATGAAAGGCAGTACCAAGTCTAGTTGCAAGAGGCTTCTAAACAGCTTCTACCACCAAGCCATAAGACTCCTGATCATCTAGTCAAATGGCTACCCAGACTATTTGCAGTTCGCCCCTCCCTCTCACCCCTCTTTACACCACTGCAACTCTCTGTTGTCATCTATGCATAGTCACTTGAATAACTATTCCTACATTTACATACTATCTCAACTAACGGTTGTCCCCGCACATTGACTCTGCATCGGTACACCCTGTATACAGTCTCTTTATTGTTATTTTACTGCTGCTCTTTAATTTCTTGTTACTTTTATCTCTTATTCTTATCTGTATTTATTTGAAACTGCATTGTTGGTGAGGGGCTCGAAATGAATAATTTCACTGTAAGGTCTACACCTGTTGTATTCTGCACATGTGACTAATACAATTTGATCATGTAGAACAGAAAATAATCAGTCACGCTCATCGAAACATAAAGAAGTAGTGGACCAAAGAGCAGCGGTGTACGTGTTCATGATTATTTATTAAAACTGAACAGAAAATAACTACCCACAAAACACAGGTGGGAAAAGGCTACCTAAGTATGGTTCCCAATCAGAGACAATGACAGACAGCTGTCCCTGAATGAGAAGCATACCCGGCCAAAACAAAGAAATACAAAACATAGAAAATAAACATAGAATGCCACCCAAATCACACCCTGATCAAACCAAAATAGAGACTTAAAAAGCTCTAAGGTCAGGGTGTGACAGCGCCAGATCTCGTAGGGTCGGATTTGAATAGCCCTGATATATAGCCATTGTTTCTTCAAGGATATAACTTATAGATGCGTCATAAGTTTTGTTCAACTGTCATACCCCAGCACAACAACAAATATAAGCTTGTTTAACTCCAATATTTGTAAACAATATCATGGATGGTCATTCCTGGCATCCATAGTTCTGTCTATGAATTTGAGAGTGGTTGCATTTCTCCTGGCCTAAAAAACAAAACTAAGGATTCTATTTATACGGTGTTGTCACGGCTGTTTGAGGAAGAGGACCAAGGTGCAGCACGGTAAGCGTACATTATTTTTTATAATAATCAAAATGATGCCAAAAAAACAATAAACAATACCAAACCAAACCGTGAAGCTCAAAGGCAAAGTGCCATAAAGAAAGTCAACTTCCCACCATGACAGGTGGGAAAAAAGGCACCTAGGTATGGTTCCCAATCAGCGACGGCTCACAAGGAACTACACTGGGCTTTGTGCAAACTGGAAATGGCATATCCTTTGTTGTTGCTGGGGACTTTTATAAAGGAAATCTGAGGATAATGCCAATTCTACCAACACATCTCCTGTGCTACACACGGAGAGAACAAACTTGACCGTTGTTACTCTCCCTTCCGGGACAGGTATAAGGCCCTCCCCACCCTGCTTTCGGCAAATCAGATCACGCCACCATCTTGCTCCTACGCATGGATAGATGGAAGGATTCACAGCAAATAAAATGTGCAAACCACTGTATTTAACCACGGCAAGTTGACAGGGAACATGAACGGAAACAAATAGACTAGATTTGACCTCTGACCTCTGGCCAAGTCTGGCTGGAGGGTTTATGGAAATACGCAATCTCCCGCTATCCCAGTCTGTTGTCCACACTTGCTTCAAGACGTCCACCATTGTTCTAGTACCAAAGATAGCGAAACTAAGTGATCTAAACTACTATTGCCTGGTAGAATTCACTTCTGACATCATGAAGTGCTTTGAGAGGCTAGTTAAGGATCATATCACCTGCACCTTACCCGACACCCTAGACTCACAACAATTTGCATACCGCCCCAACAGATCCACAGACGTCGCAATGGCCATTGCACTGCACATTGCCCTATCCCACCTGGACAAGAGGAATACCTATGTAAGAATGCTGTTCATAGACTACAGCTCAGCCTTCAAAACCATAGTGCCCCAGGTGGGGCTTCCTGACCCACCTGGGTCACGAAAGTCAGAAAAGCAATAAAATGAATTGCTTACTTTTGATGATCTTCGGATGTTTGCACTCACGAGACTCCCAGTTACACAATACATGTTCCTTTTGTTCCATAAAGATTATTTTTATATCCAAAATACCTCCATTTGTTTGGCGCGTTATGTTCAGAAATACATAGGCTCGAGCGGTCACGATGGGGCAGACGAAAATTCCAAATAGTATCCGTAAAGTTCGTAGAAACATGTCAAACGTTTTTTATAATCAATCCTCAGGTTGTTTTCAAAATGAATAATCGATAATATATCAACTTGACTGTAGCTTTTTCAATAGGAGAGAGAGAGAAAATGTCTGCTCCAAGCTGTTCGAGCATGCAAACCTCTGCTGGCACCCAGCCATCCACTGACGCGATGTGAACTTTCTCGCTCCTTTTTCAGAATAAAAGGCTGAAACTATGCCAAAAGACTGTTCAGACCATGTGGAAGCCATAGGGAAAGGAATCTGGTTGATATCCCTTTAAATGGAGGGAAGGCGTGCAATGGAACAGGGAGCTTTCAAAATAGAAGGCACTTCCTCTTTGGATTTTCCTCAGGTTTTTGCCCGCAATATCAGTTTTCGCCTGCAATATATTGACAGTTTTGGAATTTTTAGAGTGTTTTCTATCCTAATCTGACAATTATATGCATATTCTAGTTTCTGGGCCTGAGAAATAGGTAGTTTCATTTGGGTATATTTTTCATCCAAACATCAAAATACTGCCCCCTAGTATCAACAGGTTAACTGACTTTTCCAGGTTAAACAAAAATATACTGTATTGTAGTCATGGCTAATCCTATATAACTACTGCTGTACACACATGTTCTATTCACATACTGTTCATACTGCCTATACACACCGTTCACGTAAATATATATTTATATTCCAGACTCTGGTCTGGAAGCTAATTTCCTACAATTCTATCCATTTTGTCATGTGTTTTGTACTGTGAATTTAAATAAATTATTCTCAACATAGCTCGTTTTAATCTTTCTACTGCTGTACATAGCATTTTAGTTCGTGTTTATACTGTCGTGTCTTTACTATCATTAACTGAAGACTGATAGTTTTCAAAAGATTCTCTGTAATTAGTATTACGCGATTAGACTGATTAATCATGTAACCGTAATTACTAGGAAGTCGGGGCACCAAGGAAAATTATTCTGATTACAAAGTTATCATTTCCTAAAATAACTTTTCAGATATTTTGTCTGATCAATTAGTCTTCGAATTAATTTATTATTTACTTTACCTCATGTTAGTCTCATTCCAGACGTTGTAAATTGTTGGTTATCTGCGCGAACCCAGTCTTCACTATGAGTCATCCATATATCAATTGTCTTAAATCATTTATTTATTACTAACTAAGTATTTCACAGAAATGCATAAACAAACAAACAAGATAAATGTGGTTACAAGAAATGATACGAGAATGTGCCCTAGTAGGCTAAACTGGCATGGCGGCTTGTTAGACAAGAGGGGAAGTGGGGGTCGACTAAGAAGTCACTACAGAGTGATAATTATAACAATTGAAATGCTAATCCTTTGCACATGAACGCTCACTCATTCGGGAACAATTGCAATCAATATACTGTATATATTTACGCTCAGTGTGTCATCTTGATCGCTGGTGAAAAGGTTGTTCCTCTTCCTCTCTCTCTGTCGTGGTTATAGTGGCTGGTTCAGAGTGACATTCATTCCATTCATTAAAGAATGGATGTTTCGGCGGTTGTCTTCGCGTTCAATGATACCGAATTCCTAGCTGCAGACTAGTAATAAACATCAAAGACTTGTTCTTATTCTGTCGGTATCAATAGTCTAAGAGTTTAACCACGTGGTATGGTTAAAAGATTCAGCAATGGTTTACAACCTTTGTCCTCCTAAACATGGTCTGCAACCTTTAGCCATTTCACAATTGAGGTAAGCTCGGTCTGCTGATCGAAAACCCAAGTGGGGGTTTTATTCGGAATGGCAGAAAAGGGCTGTCCCAGGATGTCTGACCCTAACTGGGCTCAGGTGCGGTCCTCTGATTTAGTTCAAATCCAATTCCCTTTTTGAGTTTTTCTTCATTAAACAGTCCAAAATCACATTGTAAAATTGTGTAAACAGTATCATACTCATTAATTCATCTTATACAACAATTAGATGTAAACCTAATATTTTGGGCTATTATATAAACAGTGTTATGGTAATGTGGCCACACCGTCTCCCATGAGCTTCTCCAAGTTGTGTCAAACGGACCAGTTCGTAGCTGGATTCTTCACTGATCTTTTATACTTTCACTGGAACATGAAATGTGTTCATACCTCAAGTTCTGTGAGGTGAAATGATTTCCTTTGTCCTGAAAATCTACTCTCTCTATACTGTGTGTCCATGATGAGATCCTCGGGAATTTATGAAGTCTCTCTGACCACAGCAACCTAGTTGAAGGAGGAAAATGGGAGGCAGGGAGAGGGGGATGGGGCTTGCTATACCCAAAGAGGCCAACTTCATGACAATACCAATGTGTACGCGACCAATAAAGTTTTATTTGATTTTATTTAACACTCCCAGTAGTTATTAGCCCCCTGCTTTTAATTCCTTGGGGGGAGTAAATGAAAGCACACGTCATGAAGCAGGGTGAGACACAGAACTGGGCTCTGATTCTACCTCATGTCTATTTTCTGTAGTGTAAAAAGACAACAACCTCAAAGGAAAGTGTAATATGTCAAATGTAGTCTAAAGTTATGGTAAAACCACTATTTTAGACAACAAGCTATGAGACATTCAGCAGACAAAGTTAAATTAAAGGCAAAGAGATCATCGCCATATTGATGGTCTCCCATAGCAGCTAGCTAGATTTACAAACCAGATTAACATATTAAGAGGGCCAACTACCTATCTTTTTTTGTTGATAAGTTTAATGAAATAAAAACGTGTCTTTGAATACTTTGTGTAGACATTTTGCATCATTACATCATGATTTAAATAAATAAACGACAAAGAACAAGAGAAAACACTCATAAACCCTGTGAGGATCATTTACTTAGGGAGTAAGGTCAGGTGTATAATTATGTCACATGGGTATCAACAGTTATTATAAATTGGACACTGCAAGTGTCCATGTCAGACATCAGATTTGGTAAGCCCTGATTTACTTCTATGCAGATCTGGAGTTACATTGCATGCCTTAATCGCTCATGTTATGCATCTTCTTGATGTGTTTTCTGAATATATTTTGAATCTGAATGTGATGGAATATGTTCTCTAATCTTTAGATAACATTGGATAACTTTAGTCCATTATACAAGACTCCATTGAAAGGCTTACTGTGAGGTGCAGCTTTTGTATTGACATGCCCCACTATGGGGCGAAAATAGATTGTTCTCTGTGCGATTGCTGAATAACAGTCATTCATGATTTTTTTTAAATTATTCATTAAATGTCTTTATATCTTGAAATGAATATGTAGTGGGACATATGTGATCAATAATTTGGTATCATGTGTAATATCAATAAGATAATGTGATGTTAAAACATACCGGTACGTAAGGAGAGATGTGTACATTAACCTATATGATACATATTGCACTGATGTCCTACTACTTTCCTATGTAAAATGTTTAGTCTCAACAAGAGAAATGTATGAAAATGTATGAAGTTGTATGAACTTGTTATAATACAACCAATTGTTTTACTTAGTTTTTACCTAGTATTGTTAACCCAACTTGATTTCTTGAGTTGATATACTGTGTTTTAAAAATGCAAGGCAGCAGAGTTAAGCTAAGTAAAATCAAATATAGATGACAAAACTTAACTTCTAGATTTCACAATGAAACAGATAACATTTCATTTGGATTTAAACAAGGTATTCAATAATTATTATAATCTGTTACTTTCACAGGTTGCCGTCTCTACTAGACCATCATCATGTTAGTGAGGAATCACAGCTTTGTGACAGAGTTTGTCATCATTGGTTTCCCTGGACTTCAGCCAGAGTTCTACGGTCTTGCCTCAGCTGTATTATTTATTGTTTATTGTTGCACTTTAATAGGAAATTTAGCTGTTCTTATCTTGTTTGCAACTCCTAACATTCTCCATAAACCGATGTATATTATCATTTTGAATCTGGTTGTGTCTGATGTGCTACTCAGCACCACCACTTTACCAAAGATTATTGCCAGGTATTGGTTTCAGGCAGGGGCAATTTCTTTCATTGGTTGTTTTTTGCAAATGTACTTAGTTCACTATTTTGGATCCGTAACTAGCTTTCTCCTATTGATAATGGCTTTAGACAGATATGTAGCAATCTGTTTCCCGCTCAGATATCCAATGATTATCAAAAACTCCACTATTCATATACTCAATGCCACTGCATGGATTGTTGCAAAAGCCTGCCCACTGATGATGGTAATTAGGGCCTATCCTCTTCCTTACTGTGACTCAAACACAATCTTGCAGTGCTTCTGTGATCATATTTCTATAACAAAGCTTGCATGCACTGATAGGGCCCCTTATAGTTTTCCTGCTTTTGTTACAGCAATGGTGGTATTACTGGGACCTCTAGTCTTTATTATATTCTCATATTGCTCTATTATTGTGGCAGTTGTTCGGATTGCGAGCCCCCAAGGCCGCCTCAAAACCCTTTCTACCTGCAGTGGTCAGCTGATCATCATTGCCCTGTATTATCTCCCCAGGTGTTTTATTTATCTGGCCAGTAATATCGGCATTAGATTCAGCACTGATTTACATATTGTTATTATCATGTCGTATAGCCTGCTCCCTCCTATGATCAATCCGCTGATATACTGTTTCAAGACAAAAGATATGAAACAGACCTTGATGAAAAAATTCAAGAAGTCAACTGCTCCATAAAAGGAGAATGTCTTTGCTGTAAGCCAATGCTTCAAATTATTTTTTAATCAGAGTTTGAGTTCTGTTATTATGTTTAGAAACACTTGTCCCTACAATAATACCAACTGAGTACCATATCCTAAATGGACATCCTAAATGGACATATAAAGGGAAGGAAAAGGGGATACCTAGTCAGTTGCACAACTGAATGCCTTCAATTGAAATGTGTCTTCTACATTTAACCCAACCCCTCTGAATCAGAGAGGTGCGGAGGGCTGCCTATATAAGGCCCTGCCTCTGTGTAGCAGTAGATAACGCCTTGTTAGATTGGCACAGATAGAGCATTTAGTGTTTATTGTTGGACAGAGATTATTATGCATTTAGTTATTTCAAATATAGTTGTTTCTGATATTGTCTTTAGTACAAACACATTACTCAAGATTTTTGCCAGTTATAGCCAATGATTACATTTGTTTTGAATCCTTTTCTTTTGTTAATTTCAGAAGTTCCTACAACAATATGAACTGATTACCAAATCCTACCTTGAAATCGAAAACGTACATTGAGTACCTTTAGAAAGTATACACATTCCTTTACGTTTTCCACACTTTGTCGTGTTACAACCATGAATTTTGTTTTTAATTGTGGGGGGGTTACTGGCCTACACCATACCCCACAATGTCAAAGTGGACAAGGCCCTGTTTTTCAAAATATGTACAATAAAAGCTGAAATGTCTTGAGTCAATAAGTATTCAAACCCTTTGTTATGTCAAGGCTAAAATAAATTCAGGAGTAAACATGTGCTTAACGAGTCACTTAATAAGTCACATGGATTCACTCTGTGTGCAATAATAGTGTTGAGCATGATTTTTGAATGACTACCTCATCTCTGTACCCCACACATAAAATTATCTCAGCGATCACTGCCTCATTGCCTGTATCCGCTACGGAGCCGCAGTCAAACGACCACCCCTCATCACTGTCAAACGCTCCCTAAAACACTTCTGTGAGCAGGCCTTTCTAATCGACCTGGCCCGGGTATCCTGGAAGGACATTGACCTCATCCCGTCAGTTGAGGATGCCTGGTCATTCTTTAAAAGTAACTTCCTCACCATTTTAGATAAGCATGCTCCGTTCAAAAATGCAGAACTAAGAACAGATACAGCCCTTGGTTCACTCCAGACCTGACTGCCCTCGACCAGCACAAAAACATCCTGTGGCGGACTGCAATAGCATCGAATAGTCCCCGCGATATGCAACTGTTCAGGGAAGTCAGGAACCAATACACGCAGTCAGTCAGGAAAGCTAAGGCCAGCTTCTTCAGGCAGAAGTTCGCATCATGTAGCTCCAACTCCAAAAAGTTCTGGGACACTGAAGTCCATGGAGAACAAGAGCACCTCATCCCAGCTGCCCACTGCACTGAGGCTAGGTAACACGGTCATCACTGATAAATCCATGATTATCGAAAACTTGAACAAGCATTTCTCAACTGCTGGCCATGCCTTCCGCCTGGCTACTCCAACCTCGGCCAACAGCTCCGCCCCCCCCGCAGCTCCTCGCCCAAGCCTCTCCAGGTTCTCCTTTACCCAAATCCAGATAGCAGATGTTCTGAAAGAGCTGCAAAACCTGGACCCGTACAAATCAGCTGGGCTTGACAATCTGGACCCTCTATTTCTGAAACTATCCGCCGCCATTGTCGCAACCCCTATTACCAGCCTGTTCAACCTCTCTTTCATATCATCTGAGATCCCCAAGGATTGGAAAGCTGCTGCAGTCATCCCCCTCTTCAAAGGGGGAGACACCCTGGACCCAAACTGTTACAGACCTATATCCATCCTGCCCTGCCTATCTAAGGTCTTCGAAAGCCAAGTCAACAAACAGGTCACTGACCATGTCGAATCCCACCGTACCTTCTCCGCTGTGCAATCTGGTTTCCAAGCCGGTCATGTGTGCACCTCAGCCACACTCAAGGTACTAAACGACATCATAACCGCCATCGATAAAAGACAGTAATGTCCAGCCGTCTTCATCGACCTTGCCAAGGCTTTCGACTCTGTCAATCACCATATTCTTATCGGCAGACTCAGTAGCCTCGGTTTTTCGGATGACTGCCTTGCCTGGTTCACCAATTACTTTGCAGACAGAGTTCAGTGTGTCAAATCGGAGGCCATGCTGTCCGGTCCTCTGGCAGTCTCTATGGGGGTGCCACAGGGTTCAATTCTCTTTTCTCTGTATATATCAATGATGTTGCTCTTGCTGCGGGCGATTCCCTGATCCACCTCTACGCAGACGACACCATTCTATATACTTCCGGCCCGTCCTTGGACACTGTGCTATCTAACCTCCAAACAAGCTTCAATGCCATACAACACTCCTTCCGTGGCCTCCAACTGCTCTTAAACGCTAGTAAAACCAAATGCATGCTTTTCAACCGATCGCTGCCTGCACCCGCATGCTCGACTAGCATCACCACCCTGGATGGTTCCGACCTTGAATATGTGGAAAGCTATAAGTACCTAGGTGTCTGGCTAGACTGTAAACTCTCCTTCCAGACTCATATCAAACATCTCCAATCGAAAATCAAATCAAGAGTCGGCTTTCTATTCCGCAACAAAGCCTCCACTCACGCCGCCAAACTTACCCTAGTAAAGCTGACTATCCTACCGATCCTCGACTTCGGCGATGTCATCTACAAAATTGCTTCCAACACTCTACTCAGAAAACTGGATGCAGTTTATCACAGTGCCATCCGTTTTGTCACTAAAGCACCTTATACCACCCACCACTGCGACTTGTATGCTCTAGTCGGCTGGCCCTCGCTACATATTCGTCGCCAGACCCACTGGCTCCAGGTCATCTATAAGTCCATGCTAGGTAAAGCTCCGCCTTATCTCAGTTCACTGGTCACGATGGCAACACCCATCCGTAGCACGCGATCCAGCAGGTGTATCTCACTGATCATCCCTAAAGCCAACACCTCATTTGGCCGCCTTTCGATCCAGTACTCTGCTGCCTGTGACTGGAACGAATTGCAAAAATCCCTGAAGTTGGAGACTTATCTCCCTCACCAACTTCAAACATCTGCTATCTGAGCAGCTAACTGATCGCTGCAGCTGTACATAGTCTATTGGTAAATAGCCCACCCATTTTCACCTACCTCATCCCCATACTGTTTTTATTTATTTACTTTTCTGCTCTTTTGCACACCAATATCTCTACCTGTACATGACCATCTGATCATTTATCACTCCAGTGTTAATCTGCAAAATTGTAATTATTCGCCTACCTCCTCATGCCTTTTGCACACAATGTATATAGACTCCCCTTTTTTTCTACTGTGTTATTGACTTGTTAATTGTTTACTCCATGTGTAACTCTGTGTTGTCTGTTCACACTGCTATGCTTTATCTTGGCCAGGTCGCAGTTGCAAATGAGAACTTGTTCTCAACTAGCCTACCTGGTTAAATAAAGGTGAAATAAAAAATAAATAAAAAAATCTGTAAGGTCCCTCTGTCAACACACAGATTCAACCAGAAAGTGCAGGGAGGTTTTCCAATGTGTTGCAAAGAAGCGCACCTGTTGGTAGATGGGTAAAGAAAAGCTGACATTACAAATCCATTTGAGCATGGTGAAGTTATTAACTACACCTTGGATGGTGTATCAATACACCCAGTCACTACAAAGATACAGGCAACCTTCATAACTCAGTTGCCGGAGAGGAAGGAAATCGCTCAGGGATTTCACCATGAGGCCAATGGTGAATAAAACAGTTACAGGGTTTAGTGGTTGTGATAGGAGAAAACTGAGGATCGATCAACAACATTGTCGTTACTCCACAATACTAACGTAATTGACAGAGTGAAAAGAAGGAGGCATGTACATAATACAAATATTCCAAAACATGCATCCTGTTTGAAACAAGGCACTAAAGTAAACCTGCAAAAAATGTGGCAAAGCAAATAACCTTTTGTCCTGAATACAAAGTGATATGTTTGCGGCAAATCCACTAAGTACTACTCTCCCTATTTTCAAGCATAATGGTGGCTGAATCATGTTTTGGGTATGCTTGTTATCGTTAAGGACTGGAGAGTTTTTCAGGATAAAAGAAATGTAATGGAACTTAGCACAGGCAAAATCCTAGAGGATAACTTGGTTCAGAATGCTTTCCACCAGACACTGGGAGATGAATTCACCTTTCAGCAGGACAATAACCTAAAATACCCAGCTAAATTTACACTGGAGTTGCTTACCAAGAAAACAGAGAATGTTCCTGAATGGCCGAGTTACAGTTTTGGCTTAAAATTGATTGACAATCTATGGCAAGACCTGAAAATGTTTCTCGCACTTGCTAGGTTTCCAATTGGTGAAAGAGTTGCATGTGAATACTCTTGAATCCGCATGAAAACGATATGCACATTTTCCCACCAGAGATGTTTCTATGGCATAGTGCACATACAATACCCTTTGAGGTTAAATTTCCATCTACCAATAAAATAAATACAAGTTAAATGGGTTTCCATGGCATTTAACTCTTCAGATGATTTTGTTATATAGTGAGTGTGCTATACCAATCTGTGCACTTTTGGCTAGAGTGCACATACAGCCTACATGATGAGATTATTGTTATGGACAAAAGAGCAAGATCATTTTTACTTGTCAAATGCCAGCCAAGCATCAATTATCATGTCACCAGAATAAGACCCTCAATATTTTTGGGAAAGGAGAATCAAGCTCCTCATCTTGCACTTTCACCTCCTTGTGAAGTTCATCATCATTTATTTCATCTGTAGCCAATTGTCACGTTCGTCATAACGATGAGACCAAGGTGCAGCGTGATAAGAATACATACTTTTAATAAAGAAACACTAAATAAACGTGCCGCTATATAAACCAAGTGCTGACAGGCAACTACACAGACAATAACCCAAACCAAAATGGAAAATGACAACCTAATTAGGATCCCCAATCAGAGACAACGATAAACAGCTGCCTCTGATTGGGAACCAATTCAGGCCACCATAGACCTACGTATACCTAGACATACGAAACCCTATAGATATACAAAAACCCTAGACAGGACAAAAACACCTTGACAATACAAAAACTAAACCAACCACCCTTGTCACACCCTGACCTAACCAAAATATTAAACAAAACAAAGATAACTAAGGTCAGGGCGTGACACATAAACTGCATGCTTTCGACTAGTCGCAGTGTGAGGTCCACACAAGTCATCATGTGACTCCAAGTTTACTTCAATATGATGGTTATTATAACAATATTTATGCATAAAAGCGTTTCCACAGACATTTCTCGCATAATTCATTTTACTGACTCAAAAGAATCCCACAAAAAAATCCCACCTGTCTAGAGTACTTTGTTTTGTTGCATTTTGGAAAGTTTACCGAAAATGATTCCAGGCTTGTCCTGTGTCAATATATTATTTATCTGACATGTACTTCACTTGCATAAGAATTTTGGATGGAAACATGGTTGAAGAATGAAGAATTTTGAATAGAACAATGGGCAAATGTTGCACAATCCAGGTGTGGAAATGTCTTAGAGGTTTACCCAGAAGACTCACAGCTGTATTATCTGCCAAAGGTGCTTCTACAAAGTATTTTTTTAAAGCTTTGTCATTATGGGGTGTTGTGAGTAGATGGCTGAGAAAAAAAACTAAATTTTAACTAATTTTTAATTCAGGATGTAACACAAAAAAATGTGGAATAAATCAAGAGGTATGAATAATTTCTGAAAGAAATGGACAAGGCCCTGATTCTGTGTAACCTGCTCACTTGGGAATACATGTAGTTATATTGAAACCGATACAGCATCTACAGTTTATTGTTGTAGAAAGAGTACTGTGTTAACTCAATAGGTAGTTTTTCCCCTTGTTGCTTTGCCCGCTGTTACGAATCCCTTTTGGCCCGACAGTCTAGGGGGGGGGATGGTAATGAGACCCGTAACATAACTCATGCAAATTATTATTGTGACAAAGGAAAAGTGTGAACGAAATAACCACGACAACAGAAATCAACCGTCAAACTCTAGGTTTATTTATAAACACACGGTAATGGGGGGAGCAGGAAAAGGGGCTGAGCTGGACCCAAGGAAAGAAACAATAAGTATTCAAAAACACCCCTAAGCTAGACTAGCCTACTTTAACAACAGCTAACTAACCAAAAATACAGTGGGTGGTCCGCCCAGTTCTAACTAGTGTATTTACCAAAGTTCACCTATGGGTAGTGTATGCCCATGGGCGACTTGTCTTGGTTTCCCCCTTTTCCCACCAGCAATCAAACACAAACACCATAACCAAAAACAATACTCACAGGTGATGACAAAGTGCTATGAGGTGTTTAAACAAAAGAGAGGTTAAGACACAAAGCAAGTGTGAAACACAGCGACTTACAGACATGACCTTTACAGAGAGATTGAGCGTAGCTCCAGAACAAACAAATGATGGGGTTTTTAAACCATGGGGAAGGAACTGTGATAGGTCAGGAAATATGAGGAGGTGTATCTTCTGATTGATGATTGATTGTTGACTGATTGGGGAGTGATGATTTTCACCTGAGAGGGGAGAAGGAGAGAAAAGAAACACACACACAGGATACACACACACACAGGATAACTGTATCCGTAACACCCGCTACAGAACTTGTCAATGTTATCATAAATGATTCGGTCACTAAATAGATCAATTGTAAGCATACAGATCATTGGTATACGTCAAGTTAGGTTTCGACACTACAGTACATGAACAATATTAGGTTTGATTTGGTATGACAAAAACCTGATAAAAATACCTCTGCTGCTGTAGGTTGTAATGATGGATAATTGAATGTTCATTTCTTCCAGTGTGTTGGTTCTAAGAGAACTCCACATCACCATTGTCTGATGGGAATTGTGAGAGAGTTTGTCATTGTTGGTTTCACTGGACTCCAGCCAGAGTTCCACGGTCTTCCCTCTGCTGCATTATTCCTTGTTGATTGTTGAACTTTAATAGGAAATGTTCAAATCAAATTGTATTAGTCACATGTGCCGAATACAACAGGTGAAATGCTTAGTTACGAGCCCATAACCAACAATGCAGTTTCATAAAATGCAGATAAGAATAAGACATAAAAGTAACAAGTAATTAAAGAGCAGCAGTGAAATAACAATAGCGAGACTATATACAGGGGGGTACCGATACAGAGTCAATGTGCAGGGGCACCAGTTAGTTAAGATAGTATGTACATGTAGGTAGAGTTTTTCAAGTGACTATGCATAGATGACAACAGTGAGTGGCAGTGGTGTAAAGGGAGGGGTGGGGGGCATGGCAAATAGTCTGGGTAGCCATTTGACTAGATGTTCAAGAGTCTTACGGCTTGGAGGTAGAAGCTGTTTAGAAGCATCTTGGACCTAGACTTGGCACTCCGGTACAGTTTGCCGTGCTGTAGCAGAGAGAACAGTCTATGACTAGGGTGGCTGGAGTCTAACAATTTTTAGGGCCTTCCTCTGACACCTCCAGGTATAGAGAAGCTTGGCAGGAAGCTTGGCCCAAGTGATGTACTGGGCTGTTCTCACTACCCTCTGTAGTGCCTTGCGGTCGGAGGCTGAGCAGTTGCCATACCAGGCAATGATGCAACCAGTCAGGATGTTCTCGATGGTGCAGCTGTAGAATCTGTAGGATATGAGGACCCATGCCAAATATTTTCAGTCTCCTGAGGGGGAAAATGTTTAGTCATGCCCTCTTCACGACTCTCTTGGTGTGCTTGGACCATGTTAGTTTGTTGGTGATGTGTACACCAAGGAACATGAAGCTTTCAACCTGCTCCACTACAGCCCCGTCGATGAGAATGGGGTATGCTCGGTCCTCTTTTTCCTGTAGTCCACAATCATCTCCTTTGTCTTGATCACGTTGAGGGAGAGATTGTTGTCCTGGCACCACACGGCCAGGTCTCTGACCTCCTCCCAAAAGGCTGTCTCGTCGTTGTCGGTGATCATGGGTGAACAGGGAGACCAGGAGGGAGACTGAGCATGCACCCCGGAGGGGCCCCCAAGTTGAGGATCAGCGTGGCGGATGTGTTGTTACCTACCCTTACCAACTGGAGGTGGCCTGTCAGGAAGTCCAGGATCCAGTCGCAGAGGGAGGTGTTTAGTTCCAGGGTCCTTAGCTTATTGATGAGCCTTGAGGGCACTATGGTGTTGAACACTGAGTTGTAATCAAATAATCACATTCTCACATAGGTGTTCCTTTTGTCCAGGTGTGAAAGGGCAGTATGGAGTGCAATAGATATTGCATCATCTGTGGATTTGTTGGGGCGGTATGCAAATTGGAGTGGGTCTAGGGTTTCTGGGATGATGGTGTTAATGTGAGCCATGACCAGCCTTTCAAGGCAGGTTACATTAGTGTTCTTCGGCACAGGGACTGTGGTGGTCTGCTTGAAACATGTTGGTATTACAGACTCGGACAGGGAGAGGTTGAAAATGTCAGTGAAGACACTTGCCAGTTGGTAAGCGCATGCTCACAGTACATGTCCTGGTAATCCATCTGGCCCTGCGGCCTTGTTGACCTGTTTAGTTAAAGGTCTTACTCACATTGGCTGCGGAGAGCGTTATGACACAGTCTTCCAGAACAGCTGGTGCTCCCATGCATGTTTCAGTGTTATTTGCCTCGAAGCGAGCATAGAAGTAGTTTAGCTCATCTGGTAGGCTTGTGTCACTGGGCAGCTCTCGGCTGTGCTTCCCTTTGTCGTCTGTAATGGTTTGCAAGACCTGCCACACCCAACGAGCATCAGAGCCTGTGTTGTATGATTTGATCTTAGTCCTGTGTTGACGCTTTGCCTGTTTGGTGGTTTGTTGGAGGGCATAGCGGGATTTCTTATAAGCTTCCGGTTTAGAGTCCCTTGAAAGCGGCAGCTCTAGCATTTAGCTCAGTGCGGATGCTGCCTGTAGTACATGGCTTCTGGTTGGGGTATGTACGTATGGTCACTGTGGGGACGATGTCATCGATGCACTTATTGATGAAGCCAATGACTGATTTGGTGTACTCCTCGATGCCATCGGAGGAAACCCGGAACATATTCCAGTCTGTGTTAGCAGACTTTTCTATTGATCTAGTCACTGGTGCATGTAAGCAGAAATCAGGAGGATATAATTGTGGTCAGATTTTCCAAATTGAGGGGGATGGAGAGCTTTGTATGCGTCTCTGTGTGTGGAGTATAGGTGGTCCAGAGTTATTTTTCTTCTGGTTGCACATTTAAGATGCTGATAGAAATTTGCTTTAAAGTCCCCGGCTACTAGGAGCCTCTGGGTTAACGTTTTCTTGTTTGCTTATGGCGGAATACAGTTCAATGCTGTGTCTTAGTGCCATCCTCTGACTGTGGTGGTAGGTCAACAGCTACAAAGAATAAGACAAATAGTTACCATGTGATCATAGGTCTACATGCATTGTGGACTGCACTCCATACTGAAATGTCTGTCCCAACCCTGAGTGTTGATTCATCATTCAGAGACCATAGAAGCCAGATTTAGACATCGTATATCATTTAACAGCTCCATTTCACACAATGCTGTTCATAAAAATAATTTACTAAAATTGACCTGTTTCTTGCTGTTATTTATCCCAGGAAAAGGGAGTGGATTTGGGTGCAAAATTCAGGTAAATCTCGGCAACTGGGTTCCCGCCTGTCAACCCTAGTCCACACCTCTGATTTTGTGTAATTAATCTTGCCCTGTGGGCAGCGCTGCAGTGGTCACAAGCTGGCACAGCCACAAAGTTGTAAAATCTGATTTTACACCTAACAGACTTTAAAGCCAGGTTACCCATGACACAAGTTAGTATTCGACAACCATTCATGTCTGAGGATGTCGGGAGATCCTGTAGGGGGAACAACAGCATCTCAGGATTAATCCCCCAACAAGCCTGGAGAGGGAACAACAGCATCCCAAACCTAATCCCCCAACGAGCCTGTAGAGGGAACAACAGCATCTCAAACCTAATCCCCAAACGAGCTTGTAGGGGTAACAGTATCAATATCAAACCACACACACTCAACTGGAAATTCTACCTTATATTGTTTACACTTATTCACACTACACACTAATGGCCCCTTTATAATGCATGGAATGGTGGTCAGAGCCTGTTGATAACCTCATGTATCATCATGGAATGGTGGTCAGGGCCTGTTGACATCCCCATGTATCATCATGGAACGGTGGTCAGGGCCTGTTGACATCCCCATGTCTCATCATGGAATGGTGGTCAGGGCCTGTTGACATCCCCATGTCTCATCATGGAATGGTGGCCGGGGTATTGTTGACATCCCATGTCTCATCATGAAATGGTGGTCAGGGTCTGTTGACATCCCTGTGTCTCATCGTGGAATGGTGGTCAGGGCCTGATGACATCCCCATGTCTCATCATGGAATGGTGGTCAGGGCCTGTTGACATCCCCATGTCTCATCATAGAATGGTGGTCAGGGCCTGTTGACATCCCATGTCTCATCATGAAATGGTGTTTGGGGTCTGTTGACATCCCATGTCTCATCTTGGAATGGTGGTCGGGGTCTGTTGACATCCCCATGTCTCATCGTGGAATGGTGGTCAGGGCCTGTTGACATCCCATGTCTCATCATGAAATGGTGGTCAGGGCCTGTTGACATCCCTTGTCTCATCATGAAATGGTGTTTGGGGTCTGTTGACATCCCATGTCTCATCATGAATTGGTGTTTGGGGTCTGTTGACATCCCACGTCTCATCTTGGAATGGTGGTCGGGGTCTGTTGACATCCCCATGTCTCATCGTGGAATGGTGATCAGGGCCTGTTGACATCCCCATGTCTCATCGTGGAATGGTGGTCGGGATATTGTTGACATCCCCATGTCTCAACGTGGAATGGTGGTCGGGCCTGTTGACATCCCATGTCTCATCATGAAATGGTGTTTGGGGTCTGTTGACATCCCATGTCTCATCTTGGAATGGTGGTCGGGGTCTGTTGACATCCCCATGTCTCATCGTGGAATGGTGGTCAGGGCCTGTTGACATCCCATGTCTCATCATGAAATGGTGGTCAGGGCCTGTTGACATCCCTTGTCTCATCATGAAATGGTGTTTGGGGTCTGTTGACATCCCATGTCTCATCATGAATTGGTGTTTGGGGTCTGTTGACATCCCACGTCTCATCTTGGAATGGTGGTCGGGGTCTGTTGACATCCCCATGTCTCATCGTGGAATGGTGATCAGGGCCTGTTGACATCCCCATGTCTCATCGTGGAATGGTGGTCGGGATATTGTTGACATCCCCATGTCTCAACGTGGAATGGTGGTCGGGCCTGTTGACATCCCATGTCTCATCATGAAATGGTGGTTGGGGTCTGTTGACATCCCCATGTCTCATCATGAAATGGTGATCAGGGCCTGTTGACATCCCCATGTCTCATCATGGAATGGTGGTCAGGGCCTGTTGACATCCCCATGTCTCATTGTGGAATGGTGGTCAGGGTCTGTTGACATCCCTGTGTCTCATCATGAAATGGTGTTTGGGGTCTGTTGACATCCCCATGTCTCATCGTGGAATTGTGGTCAGGGCCTGTTGACATCCAATGTCTCATCATGAAATGGTGGTCAGGGCCTGTTGACATCCCATGTCTCATCATGAAATGGTGTTTGGGCCTGTTGACATCCCCGTGTCTCATCATGGAATGGTGGTCGGGGTATCGTTGACATCCCCATGTCTCATCATGAAATGGTGGTCGGGGTATCGTTGACATCCCCATGTTTCATCATGGAATGGTGGTTGGGGTATTGTTGACATCCCCATGTCTCATCATGGAATGGTGGTGAGGGCCTGTTGACATCCCCATGTCTCATCATGAAATGGTGGTCAGGGCCTGTTGACATCCCTTGTATCATCATGGATTGGTGGTCAGGGCCTGTTGACATCCCATGTCTCATCATGAAATGGTGGTCTGGGTCTGTTGACATCCCCATGTCTCATCATGGAATGGTGGTCTGGGTCTGTTGACATCCCCATGTCTCATCGTGGAATGGTGGTCTGGGTCTGTTGACATCCCCATGTCTCATCGTGGAATGGTGGTCAGGGCCTGTTGACATCCCATGTCTCACAATGAAATGGTGGTCAGGGCCTGTTGACATCCCATGTCTCATCATGGAATGGTGGTCAGGGCCTGTTGACATCCCCATGTCTCATCTTGGAATGGTGTTTGGGGACTGTTGACATCCCCATGTCTCATCATGGAATGTTGGTGAGGGCCTGTTGACATCCCCATGTCTCATTGTGGAATGGTGGTCAGGGTCTGTTGACATCCCTGTGTCTCATCATGAAATGGTGTTTGGGGTCTGTTGACATCCCCATGTCTCATCGTGGAATGGTGGTCAGGGTCTGTTGACATCCCCATGTCTCATCGTGGAATGGTGGTCAGGGCCTGTTGACATCCCATGTCTCATCATGAAATGGTGGTCAGGGCCTGTTGACATCCCATGTCTCACCATGAAATGGTGTTTGGGGTCTGTTGACATCCCCGTATCTCATCATGGAATGTTGGTGAGGGCCTGTTGACATCCCCATGTCTCATTGTGGAATGGTGGTCAGGGTCTGTTGACATCCCTGTGTCTCATCATGAAATGGTGTTTGGGGTCTGTTGACATCCCCATGTCTCATCGTGGAATGGTGGTCAGGGTCTGTTGACATCCCCATGTCTCATCGTGGAATGGTGGTCAGGGCCTGTTGACATCCCTTGTATCATCATGGATTGGTGGTCAGGGCATGTTGACATCCCATGTCTCATCATGAAATGGTGGTCAGGGTCTGTTGACATCCCCATGTCTCATCATGGAATGGTGGTCTGGGTCTGTTGACATCCCCATGTCTCATCGTGGAATGGTGGTCTGGGTCTGTTGACATCCCCATGTCTCATCGTGGAATGGTGGTCAGGGCCTGTTGACATCCCATGTCTCACAATGAAATGGTGGTCAGGGCCTGTTGACATCCCATGTCTCATCATGGAATGGTGGTCAGGGCCTGTTGACATCCCCATGTCTCATCTTGGAATGGTGTTTGGGGACTGTTGACATCCCCGTATCTCATCATGGAATGTTGGTGAGGGCCTGTTGACATCCCCATGTCTCATTGTGGAATGGTGGTCAGGGTCTGTTGACATCCCTGTGTCTCATCATGAAATGGTGTTTGGGGTCTGTTGACATCCCCATGTCTCATCGTGGAATGGTGGTCAGGGTCTGTTGACATCCCCATGTCTCATCGTGGAATGGTGGTCAGGGCCTGTTGACATCCCATGTCTCATCATGAAATGGTGGTCAGGGCCTGTTGACATCCCATGTCTCACCATGAAATGGTGTTTGGGGTCTGTTGACATCCCCGTATCTCATCATGGAATGTTGGTGAGGGCCTGTTGACATCCCCATGTCTCATTGTGGAATGGTGGTCAGGGTCTGTTGACATCCCTGTGTCTCATCATGAAATGGTGTTTGGGGTCTGTTGACATCCCCATGTCTCATCGTGGAATGGTGGTCAGGGTCTGTTGACATCCCCATGTCTCATCGTGGAATGGTGGTCAGGGTCTGTTGACATCCCCATGTCTCATCGTGGAATGGTGGTCAGGGTCTGTTGACATCCCCATGTCTCATCGTGGAATGGTGGTCAGGGTCTGTTGACATCCCCATGTCTCATCGTGGAATGGTGGTCAGGGTCTGTTGACATCCCCATGTCTCATCGTGGAATGGTGGTCAGGGTCTGTTGACATCCCCATGTCTCATCGTGGAATGGTGGTCAGGGTCTGTTGACATCCCCATGTCTCATCGTGGAATGGTGGTCAGGGTCTGTTGACATCCCCATGTCTCATCGTGGAATGGTGGTCAGGGTCTGTTGACATCCCCATGTCTCATGAATTTGGGGGTAATCCTGTTTTCTCTATTTTGGACTCCTCTTAGAGAAATATGTATCTGTCAGAGGCGCGGAGCCAAGTGGACCTCAGACACACACACTAACTGGAGGAGAATGCAAATAGTGAATCTGTATAAATTCACAAGAGAAAGAGAGAAAGAGGGAAAGAAAGAGATAAAGAGAGAAAGAGAAAGAGACAAAGAGAGAGAGATATACACACACCACTGCTCCCGAATGCACAGCATGGATGAGTGTGGACAGTAGGAGACCTGTCCATATCCTGAAACCCATATTACTCTGTAACTCGTGATGGGACAGAGCAGAAGCATCCTAGCTAGCACATAACGTTCTGAGTACCATATGTTTCTTAAAGCTTGGTGAGAGCGTGCCTGTCCTATGGTTATTTTGCACATGACTTTCCCACAACGTTCCCGGAATGGTGCAGGATAGTTGCTTGGCTTTAGAAAATTCTCATCATATTTAAGGAACTTGCATAAAAAAATATGGCATATTAGCTCCATCCTAGTAGCACAGTGGACCAATTCTAATTCTACTCTCACTGATGCCGTGTCACAATAAAATGAAAAATATTTTTCCATGATTAATGCCTAAGGAAATTAATTTCCATGTGTCCTATCTGTGATTTAAAAAAAGTTAACCCATACAAAGCTAGAAGTGTTATTAAAAGTCATTAGAGCAGCCGAGACACCAATACCACGGACAATCGGCAAAGTTTTATTCAACATTTCAGCTTGTAGAGGACCATTTCCAGAATCAAACACTGTCACACGGCAGGTACTGGTAGCCTAGCAGTTAAGACCAGGAACCGAAAGGTCGCTGGTTGGAGTACCCGAGCCGACTAGGTGAAAAATCTGACGTGCCCTTGAGCATGGCATTTAACACTAAATGTTCATGTAAGTTGCTTTCGATAAGAACATCTGCTGAATTACAAAAAGTGTTCCAGATGGTGTATTAGAAATTCACCGTCTGATCCCCAGGCAACCAATCAACCAACTGTCAGTGGCTGTGCAGGTATGAGTCACTGGCTGATGGCTGTTGTTTAACTTGCTTGTCTTTCATTGCAGAAAGCCCTGAGGCACAGGAGAGTGAAGCATTTTGGTTACTAGTTTCGCTACAAAAAAAACAAAAAAAAACATTGTGGACAAAAACAAACCGTTACCTGGAGGTGTTTGTTTCTCTCAGTCCCTATGACCATGATTGCGGTGTTGGAATATACTCTCAGTGAATATACTCTCAATGTTTGTGGTCCTGTTCCCAGGTCTTATCCAGGTGTGTGTCACAGTGCTGGAGAAGTGTGTGAGGCACAGACACACAGACGTCATGCCAGACCAGCTGACAGTACCATTCTGGACAAGGTGAGTGTAATCTCATCTCATCCAGCAGCTGTAGTCCTCTCCTTAACCACACAGAGGCAGCAGAGCTCTGCAGTCAGAAAGTAGAGGGCAGTAAAGGCAGCATCAATGCTGTTGTGGTATCAAACTAGTGTGTTGAACTGGAAATAAACAGTTATTCAGAGGTAATTTACAAACCATTATACTTGTTGGTGTTTGGATAACTAATGTTAGTAGTGCTGGTGTTTAAAGGTATACCATTAAGGCAATGGTTTATTTGTGTTCTTGTTGTCAGGTATTCCTCCTCATGTGGACATTCACACTGCCTTTGAAGACCTCTCCCTCAGCCTGGGGGCTATGGTACATCTACATTGTGTGTGTGTGTGTGTGTGTGTGTGTGTGTGTGTGTGTGTGTGTGTGTGTGTGTGTGTGTGTGTGTGTGTGTGTGTGTGTGTGTGTGTGTGTGTGTGTGTGTGTGTGTGTGTGAGTGTGTGTGTGTTGAGGGGACCGGGGGACGGGGACAGTGAGGGTAGGGTAGATGCTGAGGGTAGGATAGATGATGGTCACAGGGGGCAGGGACAGTGAGGGTAGGGTAGATGATGGGGAGGGGGTTGGGGATGGGGGGACGGGGACAGTGAGTGTAGGGTAGATGATGGGGATGGAGACTGTGAGGGTAGGGTATATGATGGGGATGGGGACTGTGAGGGTAGGGTAGATAATGGGGATGGGGGACAGTGACAGTGAGGGTAGGGTAGATGATGAGGGTAGGGTCGATGATTGGGGCGGGGGACGGGGACTGTGAGGGTAGGGTAGATGATGGGGATGGGGACTGTGAGGGTAGGGTAGATAATGGGGATGGGGGACAGTGACAGTGAGGGTAGGGTAGATGATGAGGGTAGGGTCGATGATTGGGGCGGGGGGACGGGGACTGCGAGGGTAGGGTAGATGATGGGGACGGGGACTGTGAGGGTAGGGTTGATGATGGGGACGGGGACTGTGAGGGTAGGGTAGATGATGGGGACAGGGGGACGGAAACTGTGAGGGTAGGGTAGATGATGGGGACAGGTGGACGGGGACTGTGAGGGTAGGGTAGATGATGGGGACAGGGGGACGTGGACTGTGAGGGTAGGGTAGATGATGGGCACAGGGACTGTGAGGGTAGGGTAGATGATAGGGGCGGGGGGACGGGGACTGTGAGGGTAGGGTAGATGATTGGGATGGTGGGACGGTCACAACTTGCAGACTTGTTTACCTGTTGCTGTGCATTTTGTTGCCAACCTTACTTTGCTACCTGACAACTTCACGGTTTTTACTTTTTAATTACCGTTTATATTTTTAGTTTTTCCCTCACTCAACTTTTTTTTTCATTCAACTTTTTCACTCCGGACACTTTATCTGGACATGGTTCGTCAGGACCTCCAACAGCCGAAGCTAAGTAGTAACATTAACATCATGCTTCTAATTGCCGTCGCTGTACTCATAATATACAGGAGAACGATCGCCTTACGGGGAGGATAGCTGTGCTGCAAGCCCAGCTTCAGACGCAATCATAAGGCAAGGGTCATTTCAGTGTAGGAAAGGATGAAACAGCGTCTATGCCACCAGTAAGTACAGATAGTAACGTTAGTACAAATCCCCTCGCACGGTCCCCGCAGCCGGACAACTTTCTCATGGCTTCTGGAGGGAAATGCTGTAGGAATGCTCAACCGGTGTCGCTCATTCAGCCGACAGAAACTTTCAACCGGTTTTCCCCATAAAGCAGCGAGTTGGAGTCAGAGGCAGAGCCTTCTCTGGTCTCTACTCCTCCCGTTGCGGGGTCTGAGACGCCAAAGGCTCCCATCATTAACTCTGACAAATTGAAAAACCTAGTCATTGGCGACTCCATTACCCCCAGTATTAGACTTAAAACGAATCATCCAGCGATCATACACTGTTTACCAGGGGGCAGGGCTACCGACGTTAAGGCTCATCTGAAGATGGTGCTGACTAAGGCTAAAACTGGCGAGTTTGGAGAGTATAGAGATATTGTTATCCACATCGGCACCAATGATGTTAGGATGAAACAGTCAGAGGTCACCAAGCGCAACATAGCTTCAGCGTGTAAATCAGCTAGAAAGATGTGCAGGCAGCGAGTAGTTGTCTCTGGCCCCCTCCCAGTTAGGGGGAGTGATGAGTTCTACAGCAGAGTCTCACAACTCAATCGCTGGTTGAAAACTGTTTTCTGTCCCTCCCAAAAGATATCATTTGTAGATAATTGGCTGTCTTTCTGGGACTCACCCACAAACAGGACCAAGCCTGGCCTGCTGAGGAGTGACGGACTCCATCCTAGCTGGAGGGGTGCTCTCATCTCTATCTACCAACATAGACAGGGCTCTAACTCCTCTAGCTCCACAATGAAATAGGGTACAGGCCAGGCAGCAGGCTGTCATTTATGAACATTTGAACATCTTGGCCATGTTCTGTTATAATCTCCACCCGGCACAGCCAGAAGAGGACTGGCCACCCCTCATAGCCTGGTTGCTCTCTAGGTTTCTTCCTAGGTTTTGGCCTTTCTAGGGAGTTTTTCCTAGCCACCGTGCTTCTACACCTGCAATGCTTGCTGTTTGGGGGTTTTAGGCTGGGTTTCTGTACAGCTCAGTGGAGTCTGCCACTAGCACAGTCAGTGTAGTCATCTTAGCTATCCCCATTGAGACCTTGTCTGTGCCTCGACCTAGGTTGGGCAAAACTAAACATGGCCGTGTTCACCTTAGCAATCTCACTAGAATAAAGACCTCCTCCATTACTGCCATTATTGAAAGAGATTGTGATACCAAACATCTCATAATAGGGCTACTTAATTTTAGATCCTTCACTTCAAAGGCAGTTATAGTCAATGAACTAATCACTGATCATAATCTTGATGTGATTGGCTTGACTGAAACATAGCATAAGTATGATGAATTTACTATGTAAAATGAGGCCTCATCTCCTGGTTACACGAGTGACCATATCCCCGTGCATCCCGCAAAGGCGGAGATGTTGCTAACATTTACGATAGCAAATTTCAATTTACCCCCCCAAAAAATGATGTTTTTGTCTTTTGAGCTTCTAGTCATGAAATATATGCAGCCTACTCAATCACTTTTTATAGCTACTGTTTACAGGTCTCCTGGGCCATATACAGCGTTCCTCATTGAGTTCCCTGAATTGCTATCGGACCTTGTAGTCATAGCAGATAATATTCTAATCTTTGGTGACTTTAATATTCACATGGAAAAGTCCACAGACCCACTCCAAAAGGCTTTCGGAGCCATCATCGACTCAGTGGGTTTTGTCCAACATGTCTCGGGACCTTGTCGTGGACAATTGCGAGATTATGTTATAGTGCTTGTAAGATTATTATAATATTTGCATTGCATTAGAATGGTTGTTTTATTCGACAGAATATAATCTGTCGACTATTGTGTGTTCAGTGTTCCACTGATGATGGGCCTCTATGAGATAGCACTGACAGGGGAGATTTATGATATATTTGGCCAATAAAGCCTAAAGAGCATTCCAGATAGTGAGGTTATGTTTTTGTACTACGGAATACCAGTAACGAGATTAGAACCTCATCTTAGAGACCAAACTCAACAATAATTTATAGCTAATGCAATCTGGCTATGGGATACTCCTTTCTCAAGTAAAAAGCCCTTTGTGAACCTCCAAACAAGCTTCAATGCCATACAACACTCCTTCCGTGGCCTCCAACTGCTCTTAAACGCTAGTAAAACCAAATGCATGCTTTTCAACCGATCGCTGCCTGCACCCGCATGCCCGACTAGCATCACCACCCTGGATGGTTCCGACCTTGAATATGTGGACATCTCCTTCCAGACTCATATCAAACATCTCCAATCGAAAATCAAATCAAGAGTCGGCTTTCTATTCCGCAACAAAGCCTCCTTCACTCACGCCGCCAAACTTACCCTAGTAAAACTGACTATCCTACTGATCCTCGACTTCGGCGATGTCATCTACAAAATTGCTTCCAACACTCTACTCAGAAAACTGGATGCAGTTTATCACAGTGCTATCCGTTTTGTCACTAAAGCACATTATACCACCCACCACTGCGACTTGTATGCTCTAGTCGGCTGGCCCTCGCTACATATTCGTCGCCAGACCCACTGGCTCCAGGTCATCTACAAGTCAATGCTAGGTAAAGCTCCACCTTATCTCAGTTCACTGGTCACGATGGCAACACCCATCCGTAGCACGCGCTCCAGCAGGTGTATCTCACTGATCATCCCTAAAGCCAACACCTCATTTGGCCGCCTTTCGTTCCAGTACTCTGCTGCTTGTGACCGGAACGAATTGCAATAATCGCTGAAGTTGGAGACTTTTATCTCCCTCACCAACTTCAAACATCTGCTATCTGAGCAGCTAACCGATCGCTGCAGCTGTAATAGTCTATTGGTAAATAGCCCACCCATTTTCACCTACCTCATCCCCATACTGTTTTTATTTATTTACTTTTCTGCTCTTTTGCACACCAATATCTCTACCTGTACATGACCATCTGATCATTTATCACTCTAGTGTTAATCTGCAAAATTGTAATTATTCGCCTACCTCCTCATGCCTTTTGCACACAATGTATATAGACTCCCCTTTTTTTCTACTGTGTTATTGACTTGTTAATTGTTTACTCCATGTATAACTCTGTGTTGTCTGTTCACACTGCTATGCTTTATCTTGGCCAGGTCGCCGTTGCAAATGAGAACTTGTTCTCAACTAGCCTAACTGGTTAAATAAAGGTGAAATAAATAAATAAATAAAAGTTCTGTGGTTCGTCATGTAAATTGAGAGGGGTGTATCTTGGCTATAAAAGATCTTTGTATTCGACTGCAGGGACTCTCAGAATTAATTTATAGACACTGAATTGATCTGAGAGTCACAGGGCTATGGTGAAGCTCATATTATTAAAGATGAAATTTAAGTATAACTCTGACTGGTGTGTGGTTTGTAACTCTCCTCATTTAGTAATACAGGAAATTGCTACGGCAACCTACTCACTGTCACAGTCATACTCTGGACCTAGTTTTGTCCCATGGAAAAAATATTGTGGTCTTAATGTTTTTCCTCATA
Organism: Oncorhynchus masou masou; assembly: GCF_036934945.1. Classification (NCBI taxonomy): domain Eukaryota; kingdom Metazoa; phylum Chordata; class Actinopteri; order Salmoniformes; family Salmonidae; genus Oncorhynchus; species Oncorhynchus masou. Next base: position 82,886,860 of record NC_088224.1, read on the forward strand.
ATCCTGGACTATCGGACCACCATTTTATTATGTTTGCAATCGCAAAAAAATAATCTGCTCAGACCCCAACCGAGGAGCATCAAAAGTCATGCTATAAATTCTCAGACAACCCAAAGAATCCTTGATACCCATCCAGACTCACTTTGCCTACCCAAGGACGTCAGAGGACAAAAATCAGTTAACTACCTAACTGAGGAACTCTGGTTTAGATCTTATCTGTCAGAAAGATATCAGTTTGTCTCTGTAAATGGTTTGTCCTCTGACAAATCAACTGTAAATTCCGGTGTTCCTCAAGGATCCATTTTAGGACCACTATTGTTTTCACTATATATTTTACCTCTTGGGGATGACATTTGAAAACATAATGTTAACTTCCACTGCTATGTGGATGACACATAGCTGTACATTTCAATGAAAAATGGTGAAGCCCCAAAATTGCCCTCGCTCGAAGCCTGTGTTTCAGACATAAGGAAGTGGATTGCTGCAAACATTCTACTTTTAAACTCAGACAAAACAGAGATGCTTGTTCTAGGTCCCAAGAAACAAAGAGATCTTCTGTTGAATCTGACAATTGATCTTGATGGTTGTACAGTCGTGTCAAATAAAACTGTGAAGGACCTTGGCGTTACCCTGGACCCTGATCTCTCTTTTGTAGAAAACATACCAAGACTGTTTCAAGGACAGCTTTTCTTCATCTACGTAACATTGCAAAAATCAGAAACTTTCTATCCAAAAATGATGCAGAAAAATTTATCCAAGCTTTTGTTACTTCTAGGTTAGACTAATGCCATGCTCTACTTTCCGGCTAACCGGGTAAAGCACTAAATAAACTTCAGTTAGTGCTAAATACGGCTGCTAGAATCCTGACCAAAAAAATTGATCATATTACTCCAGGTCTAGCCTCCCTACACTGGCTTCCTGTCAAGGCAAGGGCTGATTTCAAGGTTTTACTGCTAACCTACAAAGCATTACGTGGGCTTGCTCCTACCTATCTTTACGATTTGGTCCTGCCGTACATACCTACACGTATGCTACGGTCACAAGATGCAGGCCTCCGAATTGTCCATAGAATTTCTAAGCAAACAGCTGGAGGCAGGGCTTTCTCCTATAGCTCCATTTTTATGGAATGGTCTGCCTACCCATGTGAGAGACGCAGACTCGGTCTCAACCTTTAAGTCTCTACTGAATACTCATCTCTTCAGTAGGTCATATGATTGAGTGTAGTCTGGCCCAGGAGTGTGAAGGTGAACGGAAAGGCTCTGGAGCAACGAACCGCCCTTGCTGTCTCCGCCTGGCCGGTTCCCCTCTCTCCACTGGGATTCTCTGCCTCTAACCCTATTACAGGGGCTGAGTCACTGGCTTACTGGTGCTCTTCCATGTTGTCCTAGGAGGGTTGCGTCACTTGAATGGGTTGAGTCACTGACATGATCTTCCTGTCTGGGTTGTTGCCTTCCCTTGGGTTGTGGCGTGGCGGAGATTTTTGTGGGCTATACTCAGCCTTGTCTCAGGCTGGTAAGTTGGTGGTTGAAGATATCCCTCTAGTGGTGTGGGGGCTGTGCTTTGGCAAAGTGGGCGGGGTTATATCCTGCCTGTTTGGTCCTGTCCGGGGGTATCATCGTATGGGGCCTCCTGACCCCTTCTGTCTCAGCCTCCAGTATTTATGCTGCAGTAGTTTATGTGTGGCATGATGACTCCTTGTTGTCCCCAGTCCACCTGGTCGTGCTGCTGCTCCAGTTTCAACTGTTCTGCCTGCGGCTATGGAACCCTGACCTTTTCACCAGATGTGCTACCTGTCCCAGACCTGCTGTTTCCAACTCTCTAGAGAAAGCAGTAGCTGTAGATATACTCTTAATGATCGACTATGAAAAGCCAACTGACATTTATTCCTGAGGTGCTGACTTGTTGCACCCTAGACAACTACTGTGATTATTTTATTATTTGACCATGCCTGTCATTTATGAACATTTGAACATCTTGGCCATGTTCTGTTATAATCTCCACTCAGCACAGCCAGAAGAGGACTGTCTACCCCTCATAGCCTGGTTCCTCTCTAGGTTTCTTCCTAGGTTTTGGCCTTTCTAGGGAGTTTTTCCTAGCCACCGAGCTTCTACACCTGCAATGCTTGCTGTTTGGGGTTTTAGGCTGGGTTTCTGTACAGCACTGAGATATCAGCTGATGTAAGAAGGACTATATAAATACATTTGATTTGAATTGACGGGGACTGTGAATGTAGGGTAGATGATGAGGACAGGGGAACAGGGACTGTGAGGGTAGGGTAGATGATTAGGGATGGGGGGACAGGGACTCTGGGGGTAGGGTAGATAATGGGGATGGGGGACGAGGACAGTGAGGGTAGGGTAGATGATGAGGGTAGGGTAGATGATGGGGATGGGGGGATGAGGACTGTGAGGGTAGGGTAGATAATGGGGATGGGGACGAGGACAGTGAGGGTAGGGTAGATTATGAGGGTATGGTAGATGATGGGGACGTGGGACAGAGACTGTGAGGTAGGGTAGATGAAGGGGACAGGGGGAACTGTGAGGGTAGGGTAGATGATGAGGGTAGGGTAGATGATGGGGACGGGGGATGAGGACTGTGAGGGTAGGGTAGATGATGGGAACGGGGGGATGAGGACTGTGAGGGTAGGGTAGATGATGGGTACGGGGACTGTGAGGGTAGGGTAGATGATGGGGACGTGGGACAGAGACTGTGAGGTAGGGTAGATGAAGGGGGCAGGGGGGAACTGTGAGGGTAGGGTAGATGATGAGGGTAGGGTAATCGATGGGGACGGGGGGATGAGGACTGTGAGGGTAGGGTAGATGATGGGGACGGGGACGGTGAGGGTAGGGTAGATGATGGGGACGGGGACTGTGAGGGTAGGGTAGATGATGGGGATGTGGGACAGAGACTGTGAGGTAGGGTAGATGAAGGGGGCAGGGGGGAACTGTGAGGGTAGGGTAGATGATGAGGGTAGGGTAATCGATGGGGACGGGGGGATGAGGACTGTGAGGGTAGGGTAGATGACTGGGATGGGGACGGGGACTGTGAGGGTAGGGAAGATGATGTGGATGGGGACGGGGACTGTGAGGTAGGGTAGATGAAGGGGACAGGGGGGAACTGTGAGGGTAAGGTAGATGATGAAGGTAGTGTAGATGATGAGGACTGGGACGGGGACTGTGAGGTAGGGTAGATGAAGGGGACAGGGGGGAACTGTGAGGGTAAGGTAGATGATGAAGGTAGTGTAGATGATGAGGACTGGGACGGGGACTGTGAGGTAGGGTAGATGAAGGGGACAGGGGGGAACTGTGAGGGTAGGGTAGATGATGAGGGTAGTGTAGATGATGAGGACGGGGGACGGGGACTGTGGGGGTAGGATGGATCAGGGTAGGATAGATGAGGGTAGGGTCGATGATGGGGATGGGGGGACAGGGACTGTGAAGGTAGGATTGATGGTGGTAGGATAGATGAGGGTAGGGTCGATGATAGGGACGGGGACAGTGAAGGTAGGATAGATGAGGGTAGGATAGATGAGGGTAGGGTCGATGAAGGGGACAGGGGGACGGGGACTGTGAGGGTAGGGTAGATGATGAGGGTAGGGTTGATGATGGGGACGGGGGGACGGGGACTTTGACGGTAGGGATGATGATGGGGGACGGGGAGAGTGAGGGTAGGGTAGATGATGGGGACGGGGACAGTGAGGGTAGGGTAGATGATGGGGACGGGGGGACGGGGACTTTGACGGTAGGGTTGATGATGGGGGACGGGGAGAGTGAGGGTAGGGTAGATGATGGGGACGGGGACAGTGAGGGTAGGGTAGATGATGGGGACGGGGACAGTGAGGGTAGGGTAGATGATGGGGACTGGGTGATGGGGACTGTGAGGGTAGGGTAGATGATGGGGACGGGGGAACGGGGACTGAGGGTAGGGATGATGATGGGTACGGGGGACGGGGACTGAGGGTAGGGTAGATGATGGGGACTGGGGGACAGGGACTGAGGGTAGGGATGATGATGGGTACGGGGGACGGGGACTGTGAGGGTAAGGTTGATGATGGGGACGGGGGAACGGGGACTGAGGGTAGGGATGATGATGGGTACGGGGGACGGGGACTGAGGGTAGATGATGGGGACTGGGGGACGGGGACTGTGAGGGTAGGGTTGATGATGGGGACGGGGGAACGGGGACTGGGGGTAGGGTTGATGATGGGGGACGGGACAGTGAGGGTAGGGTTGATGATGGGGACGGGACAGTGAGGGTAGGATAGATGAGGGTAGGGTCTCTGATGGGGACGGGGACTGTGAGGGTAGGATAGATGAGGGTAGGGTTGATGATGGGGGACGGGGACATTGAGGGTAGGGTCGCTGATGGGGACGGGGACAGTGAGGGTAGGGTTGATGATGGGGACGGGAGAACGGGGACTGAGGGTAGGGTAGATGATGGGGACGGGGAGAGTGAGGGTAGGGTAGATGATGGGGACAGTGAGGGTAGGGTAGATGATGGGGACGGGGGGACGGGGACTTTGACGGTAGGGTTGATGATGGGGGACGGGGAGAGTGAGGGTAGGGTAGATGATGGGGACGGGGACAGTGAGGGTAGGGTAGATGATGGGGACGGGGACAGTGAGGGTAGGGTAGATGATGGGGACTTGTTGATGGGGACTGTGAGGGTAGGGTAGATGATGGGGACGGGGGAACGGGGACTGATGGTAGGGTAGATGATGGGGACTGGGGGACGGGGACTGTGAGGGTAGGGTTGATGATGGGGACGGGGGGACGGGGACTGTGAGGGTAGGGTAGATGATGGGGACGGGGAACGGGGACTGGGGGTAGGGTTGATGATGGGGACGGGACAGTGAGGGTAGGGTCTCTGATGGGGACGGGGACTGTGAGGGTAGGGTAGATGATGGGGACGGGGAACGGGGACTGGGGGTAGGGTTGATGATGGGGACGGGACAGTGAGGGTAGGGTTGATGATGGGGACGGGACAGTGAGGGTAGGGTCTCTGATGGGGACGGGGACTGTGAGGGTAGGATAGATGAGGGTAGGGTTGATGATGGGGGACGGGGACATTGAGGGTAGGGTCGCTGATGGGGACGGGGACAGTGAGGGTAGGGTTGATGATGGGGACGGGGACTGTGAGGGTAGGGTTGATGATGGGGACGGGAGAACGGGGACTGAGGGTAGGGTAGATGATGGGGGACGGGACAGTGAGGGTAGGGTTGATGATGGGGACAGGGGGACGGGGACTGTGAAGGTAGGGTTGATGATGGGGGATGGGGACAGTGCAGGTAGGGTCGCTGATGTGGACGGGGACAGTGAGGGTAGGTCGATGATGGGGACGGGCGAACGGGGACTGTGAGGGTAGGGTAGATGATGGGGGACAGGACAATGAGGGTAGGGTCGATGATGGGGACGGGCGAACGGGGACTGTGAGGGTAGGGAAGATGAGGGTAGGGTTGATGATGGGGGACGGGGACAGTGAGGGTAGGGTTGATGATGGGGAACAGGGACTGAGGGTAGGGTAGATGATGGGGACTGGGGGACAGAGACAGTGAGGCTAGCTTAGATGATGGGGACGTAAATGGCTTCGATTTGCTTTCTTTTCTCACAGAATATTGTCTGTTCCCCATCCTCTCTCTTCTGCCCTCCCTGTTTCTTTCCCCCCCCCGCCCCTTTTTCTCCCCAATTTCGTGGTATCCAATTGTTAGTAGCTACTATCTTGTCTCATCGCTACAACTCCCGTACGGGCTCGGGAGAGACGAAAGTTGAAAGTCATGCGTCCTCCGATACACAACCCAACACAGCGTGCATCCAACCCGGAATCCAGCCGCAACAATGTGTCGGAGGAAACACTGTGCACCTGGCAACCTTGGTTAGTGTGCACTGCGCCCGGCCCGCCACAGGAGTCGCTGGTGCGCGATGAGACAAGGACATCCCTACTGGCCAAACCCTCCCTAACACGGACGACGCTAGGCCAATTGTGCGTTGCCCCACGGACCTCCTGGTCGCGGCCGGTTACGACAGGGCCTGGGCGCAAACCCAGAGTCTCTGGTGGCACAGCTGGCGCTGCAGTACAGCGCCCTTAATCACTACGCCACCCAGGAGGCTTGCCCACCCTGTTTCTGTCTCAGTCTCCCTGTCTTGATCTCCCTGTCTCGGTCTCTCTGTCTCGGTCTCCCTGTCTCTGTCTCTCTGTCTCAGTCTCCCTGTCTTGGTCTCCCTGTCTCGGTCTCTCTGTCTCGGTCTCCCTGTCTCTGTCTCTCTGTCTCGGTCTCCCTGTCTCAGTCTCCCTGTCTCGGTTTCCCTGTCTCGGTCTCTCGTGCCCGGTATCTCTCTCTCTCCCTCTCTCTCTACCACTGCAGTGAAAAAGCTTTTCAGAGTTTCTGTGAGAGTACTACTGTAGCAGTCTAATTGAAATGTTTGAGGATAATTAGGTGTGATTTTGTGTGCTCACGTCTTTGTATTAAGGTTTTTCCGTCTAATGGGAGGGTTAGTTATATTTAAGTCATTTCTCTGCTGGAGAGGCCCTCACAATTATGTTTAGTATCCCACAAGAGACCCAGACACATACAAACTCTACCGTGGAGAGCTCCTTCTCATAGACCGAGTTGATGGTGCGTCTCTTTGAAGACTGTTTATTTTCATTCATGGTGAGTTAATAAAAGAAATACAAAGACAGATGGAGGAAGAGGAAAGAGGGGAATGGAAAACGAGAGAGGTCCCAATGTCTCATATGTTTGTGTGACGTTGTTCCCTGTCACAGCTACGAGGGACACTGTCAGTACAGAGTGGTTGACAGGCGGGGGCCGCTTTTACTGTGACATGCTAATAGGGCGGCTGCTTCAGATGCGACAGGGGTAGAGGGGGGTGGCTTTATATGCGACACCTCATCTGTTCCTCTGTGCCTGCAGGGCAAGGGTGCCATTAGCAACAGCCTCTCTTATGACAAAAGATCAATTACAGACAGACAGAGTGCACCGTGATCTTGTCTACGTGCCTAACAGAATGATAAGGAACTTCTCGATATGGGATTTTTGTTTTTAACCAGGATTCTCTTTTTTTATACTTTTTATTTAAGAACACACAAACAAAAAATGAAAAACAGTCTGGCAGGTACAGCAAACATCATGCGTACAACAGATTAGTTAAAGTAACATTATCTTTGAATTAGGCCATTTTCAAGTAAGACCCCGTTTTTCCCAGTATTCCTGTACTCTCTCCTCATGTGTTTCACACATTCCATATAGTGTATTTCTATAACAATGCCTACCCATTGTGTCACAACTTGTTTTATATATAATAGACACTGTAGATATCCCTGTCTCTGAAGCTGTGGTGAAGTAGGCAGTGTTGAGTGATCGTTTGTGATACTGATATCATTTGTAAGACTGATATGGTTTGTAATATGTTTTTGTGATGAAGTGTCGTGAGGGACGTCTATGTTTTGTATTGAAGTAGTAGGCGGTCTTGAGGGTCTTTGTTTCTTCAGTAGAATAAATAAATAAATAGTGTTGTAACTGATAGTTGTAGGATTATACTGTGTTATTATTTCTGACATAGTGCATTGGGTTATCTAGAGTGATAGGTTAGGCCGACTTGAAGATATCTTTGTGTCCTCTGCAGTAATAATTTAACAGGAAGTCGTCAGGCAATCGTAATGAATCAGTAAACATTGAGCTGTCTTTCTATTCAATTGGTGAGTGTGTGTGTGTGTGTGTGTGTGTGTGTGTGTGTGTGTGTGTGTGTGTGTGTGTGTGTGTGTGTGTGTGTGTGTGTGTGTGTGTGTGTGTGTGTGTGTGTGTGTGTGTGTGTGTGTGTGTGTGTGATTAATTGTTGAGCGTTGAAGCGTAACAAAGCTGTCTGGTTCTGGATTGATTTGGTCAGGGCCGAGCGGCTCCATTGATAGGTTAATACTCCTCATCTGAGAGGAGGATGAGAGCCCAGATCGTGTGCGTGTGTGTGCCTTCGCATGTTTTTATCAATAGGGCCTGTGATTTGATGGAAGAGAAAGTGGTGTAGAATGTTGTAATCTGTTCCTGCTATGTAGGACACAGGTTCAGCAGTGTCTGAAGTTCCATTATATCCTGTCACTCTCTCTCTTCTTTCTCGCAACATAGCTTCTGCGTGTAAATCAGCTAGAAAGATGTGTCGGCATCGAGTAATTGTCTCTGGCCCCCTCCCAGTTAGGGGGAGTGATGAGCTCTACAGCAGAGTCTCACAACTCAATCGCTGGTTGAAAACTGTTTTCTGCCCCTCCCAAAAGATAGAATTTGTAGATAATTGGCCCTCTTTCTGGGACTCACCCACAAACAGGACCAAGCCTGACCTGCTGAGGAGTGACGGACTCCATCCTAGCTGGAGGGGTGCTCTCATCTTATCTACCAACATAGACAGGGCTCTAACTCCTCGAGCTCCACAATGAAATAGGGTGCAGGCCAGGCAGCAGGCTGTTAGCCAGCCTGCCAGCATAGTGGAGTCTGCCACTAGCACAGTCAGTGTAGTCAGCTCAGCTATCACCATTGAGACCGTGTCTGTGCCTCGACCTAGGTTGGGCAAAACTAAACGTGGCGGTGTTCGCCTTAGCAATCTCACTAGGATAAAGACCACCTCCATTCCTGTCATTATTGAAAGAGATCATGATACCTCATATCTCAAAATAGGGCTACTTAATGTTAGATCCCTTACTTCAAAGGCAATTATAGTCAATGAACTAATTACTGATCATAATCTTGATGTGATTGGCCTGACTGAAACATGGCTAAAGCCTGATGAATTTACTGTGTTAAATGAGACCTCACGTCCTGGCTACACTAGTGACCATATCCCCGTGCATCCCACAAAGGCGGAGGTGTTGCTAGCATTTACGATAGCAAATTTCAATTTACCCCCCAAAAAAATGATGTTTTCGTCTTCTGAGCTTCTAGTCATGAAATCTATGCAGCCTACTCAATCACTTTTTATAGCTACTGTTTACAGGCCTCCTGGGCCATATACGTTCCTCACCGAGTTCCCTGATTCCTATCGGACCTTGTAGTCATAGCAGATAATATTCTAATCTTTGGTGACTTTAATATTCACATGGAAAAGTCCACAGACCCACTCCAAAAGGCTTTTGGTGCCATCATCGTCTCAGTGGGTTTTGTCCAACATGTCTCTGGACCCACTCACTGTCACAGTCATACGCTGGACCTAGTTTTGTCCCATGGAATAAATGTTGTCGATCTTAATATTTTTACTCATAATCCTGAACTATCGGACCACCATTTTATTATGTTTGCAATTGCAACAAATAATCTGCTCAGATCCCAACCAAGGAACATCAAAAGTTGTGCTATAAATTCACAGACAACACAAAGATTACTTGATGTCCTTCCAGATTCCCTCTGTCTACCCAAGGACGCCAGAGGACAAAAATCAGTTTACCACCTAACTGAAGAACTCAATTTAACCTTGCGCAATATTCTAGATGCAGTTGCACCCCTAAAAACTAAAAACATTTCTCATAAGAAACTAGCTCCCGAGTACACAGAAAATACCCGAGCTCTGAAGCAAGCTTCCAGAAAATTGGAACGGAAATGGCGCCACACCAAACTGGAAGTCTTCCGACTAGCTTGGAAAGACAGTACCGTGCAGTACCGAAGAGCCCTTACTGCTGCTCAATCATCCTATTTTTCTAACTTAATTGAGGAAAATAAGAACAATCCTAAATTCCTTTTTGATACTGTCGCAAAGCTAACCAAAAAGCAGCATTCCTCAAGAGAGGATGACTTTTACTTTATCAGTGATAAATTCATGAACTTCTTTGAGGAAAAGATTATGATTATTAGAAAGCAAATTACGAACTCCCCTTTAAATCTGCATATTCCTTCAAAGCTCAGTTGTCCTGAGTCTGCACAACTCTGCCAGGACCTAGGATCAAGAGAGATGCTCAAGTGTTTTAGTACTATATCTCTTGACACAATGATGAAAATAATCATGGCCTCTAAACCTTCAAGCTGCATACTGGACCCTATTCCAACTAAACTACTGAAAGAGCTGCTTCCTGTGCTTGGCCCTTCTATGTTGAACATAATAAACTGCTCTCTATCCACCGGATATGTACCAAACTCACTAAAAGTGGCAGTAATAAACCTCTCTTGAAAAAGCCAACCTTGACCCAGAAAATATAAAAAACTATCGGCCTATATCGAATCTTCCATTCCTCTCAAACATTTTAGAAAAGGCTGTTGCGCAGCAACTCACTGCCTTCCTGAAGACAAACAATGTATACGAAATGCTTCAGTCTGGTTTTAGACCCCATCATAGCACTGAGACGGCACTTGTGAAGGTGGTAAATGACATCTTAATGGCATCGGACCGAGGCTCTGCATCTGTCCTCGTGCTCCTAGACCTTAGTGCTGCTTTTGATACCATCGATCACCACATTCTTTTGGAGAGATTGGAAACCCAAATTGGTCTACAAGGACAAGTTCTGGCCTGGTTTAGATCTTATCTGGGAACTTCCGGGTTGGAGCGAGCGGTCGCATCTACACTTCGGTCCGCAGGTAGTATAACTTTTCATTACATTTCATTATAGTACAACGGTTTGATTTGTCTAATCTTAGCAATTTCTTCTTAGCTAGCTACATAGCCGTCTTTGTATCAAAGATAATTGCGTAATTATCGTATTTCGTCGTCCTAACGTAGTCTACACTGCTATCTGCCCAGCAGCTAGCTAACGTCCACCGTCTACCGAATACCAGCACTGTAGAAACTATTACACTCAACTGAACGACTTGATTAGTGTAGTGTTAGCTAGCTACATAGTTGTCTTTGCTGTCTTCGTATCCAAGATAATTGTGTAGTTTAGAGTGTGTAGACTTAGAGTGATTATCTTAATTTACCGAGGTTAGCTAGCCAGCTATTTGTCGTCCTTAACGTAGGAGATACTGCTAGCTAGCTAGCCAACAGCTAGCCAACGTCTACCGAATAGAACTTCAACAACCCGGTCAACATTCCGCTTCGCTCCACAGGTAGTATCACATTTTCATTTCACTTCATTACAGTACAACGGTTTGATTTGTTTGATCGTAGCTAGCTAGCTACATAGCCGTCTGTGTATCAAAGACAATTGTGTAGTCTAGAGCGATTTTCTAGGTTAGCTAGCCAGCTATTGTCGTTCTTTCAACGTAACGTAACGTAATCAACACTGTTAGCTAGCCAGCTAGCCCCCGAATAGCAGCACTGTAGAAACTATTACACTCAACGGAACAACTTGATTAGTGTAGTGTCAACAACGCAGCCACTGCCAGCTAGCCTACAAAGTCAACAACGCAGCCACTGCCAGCTAGCCTACTCCAGCAGTACTGTATCATTTCAATCATTTTAGTCAATAAGATTCTTGCTACGTAAGCTTAACTTTCTGAACATTCGAGACGTGTAGTCCACTTGTCATTCCAATCTCCTTTGCATTATAGCGTAGCCTCTTCTGTAGCCTGTCAACTATGTGTCTATCTATCCCTGTTCTCTCCTCTCTGCACAGACCATACAAACACTCCACACCGCGTGGCCGCGGCCACCCTAATCTGGTGGTCCCAGCGCGCACGACCCACGTGGAGTTCCAGGTCTCCGGTAGCCTCTGGAACTGCCGATCTGCGGCCAACAAGGCAGAGTTCATCTCAGCCTATGCCTCCCTCCAGTCCCTCGACTTCTTGGCACTGACGGAAACATGGATCACCACAGATAACACTGCTACTCCTACTGCTCTCTTTCGTCCGCCCACGTGTTCTCGCACACCCCGAGAGCTTCTGTTCAGCGGGGTGGTGGCACCGGGATCCTCATCTCTCCCAAGTGGTCATTCTCTCTTTCTCCCCTTACCCATCTGTCTATCGCCTCCTTTGAACTCCATGCTGTCACAGTTACCAGCCCTTTCAAGCTTAACATCCTTATCATTTATCGCCCTCCAGGTTCCCTCGGAGAGTTCATCAATGAGCTTGATGCCTTGATAAGCTCCTTTCCTGAGGATGGCTCACCTCTCACAGTCCTGGGCGACTTTAACCTCCCCATGTCTACCTTTGACTCATTCCTCTCTGCCTCCTTCTTTCCACTCCTCTCCTCTTTGACCTCACCCTCTCACCTTCCCCCTACTCACAAGGCAGGCAATATGCTCGACCTCATCTTTACTAGATGCTGTTCTTCCACTAACCTCATTGCAACTCCCTCCAAGTCTCCGACCACTACCTTGTATCCTTTTCCCTCTCGCTCTCATCCAACACTTCCCACACTGCCCCTACTCGGATGGTACCGCGCCGTCCCAACCTTCGCTCTCTCTCCCCCGCTACTCTCTCCTCTTCCATCCTATCATCTCTTCCCTCTGCTCAAACCTTCTCCAACCTATCTCCTGATTCTGCCTCCTCAACCCTCCTCTCTTCCCTTTCTGCATCCTTTGACTGTCTATGTCCCCTATCCTCCAGGCCGGCTCGGTCCTCCCCTCCCGCTCCGTGGCTCGACGACTCATTGCGAACTCACAGAACAGGGCTCCGGGCAGCCGAGCGGAAATGGAGGAAAACTCGCCTCCCTGCGGACCTGGCATCCTTTCACTCCCTCCTCTCTACATTTTCCTCCTCTGTCTCTGCTGCTAAAGCCACTTTCTACCGCTCTAAATTCCAAGCATTTGCCTCTAACCCTAGGAAGCTCTTTGCCACCTTCTCCTCCCTCCTGAATCCTCCTCCCCCTCCCCCCCCTCCCCCTCCTCCCTCTCAACAGCTAGCCAACGTCTACCGAATAGAACTTCAACAACCCGGTCAACATTCCGCTTCGCTCCACAGGTAGTATCACATTTTCATTTCACTTCATTACAGTACAACGGTTTGATTTGTTTGATCGTAGCTAGCTAGCTACATAGCCGTCTGTGTATCAAAGACAATTGTGTAGTCTAGAGCGATTTTCTAGGTTAGCTAGCCAGCTATTGTCGTTCTTTCAACGTAACGTAACGTAATCAACACTGCTAGCTAGCCAGCTAGCCCCCGAATAGCAGCACTGTAGAAACTATTACACTCAACTGAACGACTTGATTAGTGTAGTGTTAGCTAGCTACATAGTTGTCTTTGCTGTCTTCGTATCCAAGATAATTGTGTAGTTTAGAGTGTGTAGACTTAGAGTGATTATCTTAATTTACCGAGGTTAGCTAGCCAGCTATTTGTCGTCCTTAACGTAGGAGATACTGCTAGCTAGCTAGCCAACAGCTAGCCAACGTCTACCGAATAGAACTTCAACAACCCGGTCAACATTCCGCTTCGCTCCACAGGTAGTATCACATTTTCATTTCACTTCATTACAGTACAACGGTTTGATTTGTTTGATCGTAGCTAGCTAGCTACATAGCCGTCTGTGTATCAAAGACAATTGTGTAGTCTAGAGCGATTTTCTAGGTTAGCTAGCCAGCTATTGTCGTTCTTTCAACGTAACGTAACGTAATCAACACTGCTAGCTAGCCAGCTAGCCCCCCGAATAGCAGCACTGTAGAAACTATTACACTCAACGGAACAACTTGATTAGTGTAGTGTCAACAACGCAGCCACTGCCAGCTAGCCTACAAAGTCAACAACGCAGCCACTGCCAGCTAGCCTACTCCAGCAGTACTGTATCATTTCAATCATTTTAGTCAATAAGATTCTTGCTACGTAAGCTTAACTTTCTGAACATTCGAGACGTGTAGTCCACTTGTCATTCCAATCTCCTTTGCATTATAGCGTAGCCTCTTCTGTAGCCTGTCAACTATGTGTCTATCTATCCCTGTTCTCTCCTCTCTGCACAGACCATACAAACACTCCACACCGCGTGGCCGCGGCCACCCTAATCTGGTGGTCCCAGCGCGCACGACCCACGTGGAGTTCCAGGTCTCCGGTAGCCTCTGGAACTGCCGATCTGCGGCCAACAAGGCAGAGTTCATCTCAGCCTATGCCTCCCTCCAGTTCCTCGACTTCTTGGCACTGACGGAAACATGGATCACCACAGATAACACTGCTACTCCTACTGCTCTCTCTTCGTCCGCCCACGTGTTCTCGCACACCCCGAGAGCTTCTGGTCAGCGGGGTGGTGGCACCGGGATCCTCATCTCTCCCAAGTGGTCATTCTCTCTTTCTCCCCTTACCCATCTGTCTATCGCCTCCTTTGAACTCCATGCTGTCACAGTTACCAGCCCTTTCAAGCTTAACATCCTTATCATTTATCGCCCTCCAGGTTCCCTCGGAGAGTTCATCAATGAGCTTGATGCCTTGATAAGCTCCTTTCCTGAGGATGGCTCACCTCTCACAGTCCTGGGCGACTTTAACCTCCCCATGTCTACCTTTGACTCATTCCTCTCTGCCTCCTACTTTCCACTCCTCTCCTCTTTTGACCTCACCCTCTCACCTTCCCCCCCTACTCACAAGGCAGGCAATACGCTCGACCTCATCTTTACTAGATGCTGTTCTTCCACTAACCTCATTGCAACTCCCCTCCAAGTCTCCGACCACTACCTTGTATCCTTTTCCCTCTCGCTCTCATCCAATACTTCCCACACTGCCCCTACTCGGATGGTACTGCGCCGTCCCAACCTTCGCTCTCTCTCCCCCGCTACTCTCTCCTCTTCCATCCTATCATCTCTTCCCTCTGCTCAAACCTTCTCCAACCTATCTCCTGATTCTGCCTCCTCAACCCTCCTCTCTTCCCTTTCTGCATCCTTTGACTGTCTATGTCCCCTATCCTCCAGGCCGGCTCGGTCCTCCCCTCCCGCTCCGTGGCTCGACGACTCATTGCGAACTCACAGAACAGGGCTCCGGGCAGCCGAGCGGAAATGGAGGAAAACTCGCCTCCCCTGCGGACCTGGCATCCTTTCACTCCCTCCTCTCTACATTTTCCTCCTCTGTCTCTGCTGCTAAAGCCACTTTCTACCACTCTAAATTCCAAGCATTTGCCTCTAACCCTAGGAAGCTCTTTGCCACCTTCTCCTCCCTCCTGAATCCTCCTCCCCCTCCCCCCCCCCTCCCCCTCCTCCCTCTCAACAGCTAGCCAACGTCTACCGAATAGAACTTCAACAACCCGGTCAACATTCCGCTTCGCTCCACAGGTAGTATCACATTTTCATTTCACTTCATTACAGTACAACGGTTTGATTTGTTTGATCGTAGCTAGCTAGCTACATAGCCGTCTGTGTATCAAAGACAATTGTGTAGTCTAGAGCGATTTTCTAGGTTAGCTAGCCAGCTATTGTCGTTCTTTCAACGTAACGTAACGTAATCAACACTGCTAGCTAGCCAGCTAGCCCCCGAATAGCAGCACTGTAGAAACTATTACACTCAACGGAACAACTTGATTAGTGTAGTGTCAACAACGCAGCCACTGCCAGCTAGCCTACAAAGTCAACAACGCAGCCACTGCCAGCTAGCCTACTCCAGCAGTACTGTATCATTTCAATCATTTTAGTCAATAAGATTCTTGCTACGTAAGCTTAACTTTCTGAACATTCGAGACGTGTAGTCCACTTGTCATTCCAATCTCCTTTGCATTAGCGTAGCCTCTTCTGTAGCCTGTCAACTATGTGTCTATCTATCCCTGTTCTCTCCTCTCTGCACAGACCATACAAACGCTCCACACCGCGTGGCCGCGGCCACCCTAATCTGGTGGTCCCAGCGCGCACGACCCACGTGGAGTTCCAGGTCTCCGGTAGCCTCTGGAACTGCCGATCTGCGGCCAACAAGGCAGAGTTCATCTCAGACAAAGCCTCCCTCCAGTCCCTCGACTTCTTGGCACTGACGGAAACATGGATCACCACAGATAACACTGCTACTCCTACTGCTCTCTCTTCGTCCGCCCACGTGTTCTCGCACACCCCGAGAGCTTCTGGTCAGCGGGGTGGTGGCACCGGGATCCTCATCTCTCCCAAGTGGTCATTCTCTCTTTCTCCCCTTACCCATCTGTCTATCGCCTCCTTTGAACTCCATGCTGTCACAGTTACCAGCCCTTTCAAGCTTAACATCCTTATCATTTATCGCCCTCCAGGTTCCCTCGGAGAGTTCATCAATGAGCTTGATGCCTTGATAAGCTCCTTTCCTGAGGATGGCTCACCTCTCACAGTCCTGGGCGACTTTAACCTCCCCACGTCTACCTTTGACTCATTCCTCTCTGCCTCCTTCTTTCCACTCCTCTCCTCTTTGACCTCATCCTCTCACCTTCCCCCCCTACTCACAAGGCAGGCAATACGCTCGACCTCATCTTTACTAGATGCTGTTCTTCCACTAACCTCATTGCAACTCCCCTCCAAGTCTCCGACCACTACCTTGTATCCTTTTCCCTCTCGCTCTCATCCAACACTTCCCACACTGCCCCTACTCGGATGGTACCGCGCCGTCCCAACCTTCGCTCTCTCTCCCCCGCTACTCTCTCCTCTTCCATCCTATCATCTCTTCCCTCTGCTCAAACCTTCTCCAACCTATCTCCTGATTCTGCCTCCTCAACCCTCCTCTCTTCCCTTTCTGCATCCTTTGACTCTCTATGTCCCCTATCCTCCAGGCCGGCTCGGTCCTCCCCTCCCGCTCCGTGGCTCGACGACTCATTGCGAGCTCACAGAACAGGGCTCCGGGCAGCCGAGCGGAAATGGAGGAAAACTCGCCTCCCTGCGGACCTGGCATCCTTTCACTCCCTCCTCTCTACATTTTCCTCCTCTGTCTCTGCTGCTAAAGCCACTTTCTACCACTCTAAATTACAAGCATTTGCCTCTAACCCTAGGAAGCTCTTTGCCACCTTCTCCTCCCTCCTGAATCCTCCTCCCCCTCCCCCCTCCTCCGTCTCTGCAGATGACTTCGTCAACCATTTTGAAAAGAAGGTCGACGACATCCGATCCTCGTTTGCTAAGTCAAACGACACCGCTGGTTCTGCTCACACTGCCCTACCCTGTGCTCTGACCTCTTTCTCCCCTCTCTCTCCAGATGAAATCTCGCTTCTTGTGACGGCCGGCCGCCCAACAACCTGCCCGCTTGACCCTATCCCCTCCTCTCTTCTCCAGACCATTTCCTGAGACCTTCTCCCTTACCTCACCTCGCTCATCAACTCATCAACTCATCCCTGACCGCTGGCTACGTCCCTTCCGTCTTCAAGAGAGCGAGAGTTGCACCACCTTCTGAAAAATCCTACACTCGATCCCTCCGATGTCAACAACTACAGACCAGTATCCCTTCTTTCTTTTCTCTCCAAAACTCTTGAACGTGCCGTCCTTGGCCAGCTCTCCCGCTATCTCTCTCAGAATGACCTTCTTGATCCAAATCAGTCAGGTTTCAAGACTAGTCATTCAACTGAGACTGCTCTTCTCTGTATCACGGAGGCGCTCCGCACTGCTAAAGCTAACTCTCTCTCCTCTGCTCTCATCCTTCTAGACCTATCGGCTGCCTTCGATACTGTGAACCATCAGATCCTCCTCTCCACCCTCTCCGAGTTGGGCATCTCCGGCGCGGCCCACGCTTGGATTGCGTCCTACCTGACAGGTCGCTCCTACCAGGTGGCGTGGTGAGAATCTGTCTCCTCACCACGCGCTCTCACCACTGGTGTCCCCCAGGGCTCTGTTCTAGGCCCTCTCCTATTCTCGCTATACACCAAGTCACTTGGCTCTGTCATAACCACACATGGTCTCTCCTATCATTGCTATGCAGACGACACACAATTAATCTTCTCCTTTCCCCCTTCTGATGACCAGGTGGCGAATCGCATCTCTGCATGTCTGGCAGACATATCAGTGTGGATGACGGATCACCACCTCAAGCTGAACCTCGGCAAGACGGAGCTGCTCTTCCTCCCGGGGAAGGACTGCCCGTTCCATGATCTCGCCATCACGGTTGACAACTCCATTGTGTACTCCTCCCAGAGCGCTAAGAACCTTGGCGTGATCCTGGACAACACCCTGTCGTTCTCAACTAACATCAAGGCGGTGGCCCGTTCCTGTAGGTTCATGCTCTACAACATCCGCAGAGTACGACCCTGCCTCACACAGGAAGCGGCGCAGGTCCTAATCCAGGCACTTGTCATCTCCCGTCTGGATTACTGCAACTCGCTGTTGGCTGGGCTCCCTGCCTGTGCCATTAAACCCCTACAACTCATCCAGAACGCCGCAGCCCGTCTGGTGTTCAACCTTCCCAAGTTCTCTCACGTCACCCCGCTCCTCCGCTCTCTCCACTGGCTTCCAGTTGAAGCTCGCATCCGCTACAAGACCAGGGTGCTTGCCTACGGAGCTGTGAGGGGAACGGCACCGCAGTACCTCCAGGCTCTGATCAGGCCCTACACCCAAACAAGGGCACTGCGTTCATCCACCTCTGGCCTGCTCGCCTCCCTACCACTGAGGAAGTACAGTTCCCGCTCAGCCCAGTCAAAACTGTCCACTGCTCTGGCACCCCAATGGTGGAACAAACTCCCTCACGACGCCAGGACAGCGGAGTCAATCACCACCTTCCGGAGACACCTGAAACCCCACCTCTTTAAGGAATACCTAGGATAGGATAAAGTAATCCTTCTCACCCCCCCCCCCTTAAATGATTTAGATGCACTATTGTAAAGTGGCTGTTCCACTGGATGTCATAAGGTGAATTCACCAATTTGTAAGTCGCTCTGGATAAGAGCATCTGCCAAATGACTTAAATGTAAATGTAAATGATCTGTCGGAAAGATATCAGTTTGTCTCTGTGAATGGTTTGTCCTCTGACAAATCAACTAAATTGAGATGTGGGGGTGAGGTGGAGAGAGATGGGGAAAGAGAGATGTGGGGAAAGAGAGATGTGGAAGAAGGGAGAGAGAGAGATGGGGAGGGAGAGAGATAGAGAGAGAGAGATGGGGAAAAAAGATATAGAGAGATGGGAAGAGACAATGATAGAGAATGGGAAGGTAGAGGGAGATGGGGAAAGTGGGAGAGAGAGAGAGAGAGAGGGGGAAGGGAGACAGATTGTGAAGGAGAGGGAGATGGGGAGGGAAAGAGAGAGAGATACAGTGCCTTGCGAAAGTATTCGAACCCCTTGAACTTTGAAACCTTTTGCCACATTTCAGGCTTCAAACATAAAGATATAAAACTGTATTTTTTGTGAAGAATCAACAACAAGTGGGACACAATCATGAAGTGGAACGACATTTATTGGATATTTCAAACTTTTTTAACAAATCAAAAACTGAAAAATTGGGCGTGCAAAATTATTCACCCCCTTAAGTTAATACTTTGTAGCGTCACCTTTTGCTGCGATTACAGCTGTAAGTCGCTTGGGGTATGTCTCTATCAGTTTTTCACATCGAGAGACTGAAATTTTTCCCCATTCCTCCTTGCAAAACAGCTCAAGCTCAGTGAGGTTGGATGGAGAGCATTTGTGAACAGCAGTTTTCAGTTCTTTCCACAGATTCTCGATTGGATTCAGGTCTGGACTTTGACTTGGCCATTCTAACACCTGGATATGTTTATTTTTGAACCATTCCATTGTAGATTTTGCTTTGGATCATTGTCTTGTTGGAAGACAAATCTCCGTCCCAGTCTCAGGTCTTTTGCAGACTCCATCAGGTTTTAATAATAATAATAATAATAATAATATATCCCATTTAGCAGACGCTTTTGTCCAAAGCGACTTACAAGTCGGCTGGGGCCACTACTTTTACATATGGGTGGCCCCAGCGGGAATCGAACCCACGACGCTTGGCGTTGCAAGCGCCATGCTCTACCGACTGAGCCACACAGGACCCCGTTTTCTTCCAGAATGGTCCTGTATTTGGCTCCATCCATCTACCCATCAATTTTAACCATCTTCCCTGTCCCTGCTGAAGAAAAGCAGGCCCAAACCATGATGCTGCCACCACCATGTTTGACAGTGGGGATGGTGTGTTCAGGGTGATGAGCTGTGTTGCTTTTACGCCAAACATAACGTTTTGCATTGTTGCCAAAAAGTTACATTTTGGTTTCATCTGACCAGAGCACCTTCTTCCACATGTTTGGTGTGTCTCCCAGGTGGCTTGTGGCAAACTTTAAACGACACTTTTTATGGATTTCTTTAAGAAATAGCTTTCTTCATGCCACTCTTCCATAAAGACCAGATTTGTGCAATATACGACTGATTGTTGTCCTATGGACAGAGTCTCCCACCTCAGCTGTAGATCTCTGCAGTTCATCCAGAGTGATCATGGGCCTCTTGGCTGCATCTCTGATCAGTTTTCTCCTTGTATGAGCTGAAAGTTTAGAGTGACGGCCAGGTCTTGGTAGATTTGCAGTGGTCTGATACTCCTTCCATTTCAATATTATCGCTTGCACAGTGCTCCTTGGGATGTTTAAAGCTTGGGAAATCTTTTTTGTATCCAAATCCGGCTTTAAACTTCTTCACAACAGTATCTCGGACCTGCCTGGTGTGTTCCTTGTTCTTCATGATGCTCTCTGCGCTTTTAACGGACCTCTGAGACTATCACAGTGCAGGTGCATTTATACGGAGACTTGATTACACACAGGTGGATTGTATTTATCATCATTAGTCATTTAGGTCAACATTGGATCATTCAGAGATCCTCACTGAACTTCTGGAGAGAGTTTGCTGCACTGAAAGTAAAGGGGCTGAATAATTTTGCACGCTCAATTTCTCAGTTTTTGATTTCTTAAAAAAGTTTGAAATATCCAATAAATGTCGTTCCACTTCATGATTGTGTCCCGCTTGTTATTGATTCTTCACAAAAAATACAGTTTTATATCTTTATGTTTGAAGCCTGAAATGTGGCAAAAGTTCGCAAAGTTCAAGGGGTTCGAATACTTTCGAGTCAGCGTATAGTCAATGTTGTTCTCTGAGGCTGACTGGAACATATTCCAGTCCGCGTGATCAGAACATTCTTGAAGTGTGGATTCCGATTGGTCAGACCAGCATTGAATGGTTCTTGTCACTGGTACATCTTGTTTGAGTTTCTGCCTATTAGACTGTAGGAGCAAGATGGGGTCGTGGTCGGATTTGCATTACAAAAGTTAGAGTAGCAGTGATGGAGTGTATTACCCCTGTGCATAGTGCAATCAATACGCTGAAAGAAATTCCTTGTCCATAGACTGCTTACAGGGTAATGAAACCAATGTAATTTTGTAATTTCGGTGAACTATCCCTTAAAATGTGTGTTTTCTGTGGTTTATACATTTGAGTAATTTAGCAGACACTCTTATGCAGAGTGACTTTCAGTAGTAAGTGCATACATTGTCATATGTGTTAGTACTGTTCCCCCGTGGGAATTGAACCCACAACCCTGGTGTTGCAAGTGCCATGCTCTACCAACTAATAACCCCCAGGAAGTTTGATGTGGTGCCAGCCTGTGACTCAGAATCTCCTGCTGCAGTGACCTCTGACCTCATTAACCATAATAACCTCACCCTAAGAGGAGGGGCACCAGGACCTCTCTCACCTTTGTAAATTGTGCCGCACACCATGTGACTGCAGTGAGCTCCTTGATTTGTAAAGGAGATGGGATTGATGTTTTTGTGTGTCTCTGTGTGTACTGACTGACGCCTGCCGTATGGAAATTGGTCACATGTACAAGGGGATCGCTGGTCCCTTCAGCATCACTCGACACTCCCCTTAGCCACGCGTGTGTCACTTCCTGTCTTCCATTGAACCAGAAACCATTCTCGCTGATGTGGGCTCTGGGAACGTAAACTACCTGGGCATCAACCCTGAAGTGATTGCGGTAAGGTGGTCTGTGAGGGTAGTTTATAAATACTAGCATCTTTAAACACTATCAATGGAGGAGAGCGAGTTCTGTTTATTGACCCTGTGGCTCTCTCTCTTCTCTCAACTCAATTAGCCTTCCATACAAGCTTTTCACAGACTCTTTTTGTGAAAATGGATTAGGATACCTGCAGATACTCTTCTCCCCCTCAGCCAATCTTATAGTGATAACTTCACTACTTTGAATTGAATGTGAATGTTGACCTTCGTGTGTCTGTCTCTGTGTACGAGCAAGAGTGAATGTACATTTTTGGTGTGTGTGTGTGTGTGTGTGTGTGTGTGTGTGTGTGTGTGTGTGTGTGTGTGTGTGTGTGTCTGTGTCTGTGTCTGTGTCTGTGTCTGTGTGTGTGTGTGTGTGTGTGTGTGTGTGTGTGTGTGTGTGTGTGTGTGTGTGTGTTTGTGTGTTTGCACTTGCGCATGATGACAGAGACTATATGAAATTCACCTCCAGCCCTGACCCAGATCCTTCCTTATAGGCTACAGCGAATGACTCATAGAGCTTAATTACATTTCTCCCCTGAACAAGAGTTTTATTGAAAAGATTATTACTGCTATCAATTTCCCTCACTCTCTCCTCTCCTACTCTGCTGTGAGTTATTGTGGCTCGCTAATCTGACTGTAATTTGTCCACTGCTGGTTTTCATTATGTGGAGTAAATTGGATGGCTTTGATAAGGATGAAAATGTCTTCATGAATCTCTCGATGAGGCCTGTGTACAGGCAGGCCAGTGATGGGGAGCTTTATAATCAGTAGTTGTGTCCTTTCCTTTCATTATTTAATCTGAAAACTGTGGAAAAGGAGTAATTACTACCAGCCCTACCTCCAGCCCCAGCCTTATTCCCAGCCCTACCCCCAGCCCTACCCCCAGGCCTACCCCCAGCCCTGTTCCTAGCCCTACCCCCAGCCCTGCTCCTAGCCCTACCCCCAGCCCTACCCCCAGCCCTACCCCCAGCCCTGCTCCTAGCCCTACCCCCAGCCCTACCCCCAGCCTTATTCCCAGCCCTGCGCCGAGCATTACCCTTCACCCAACCCCCAGCCCTGCCCCCAGCCCTACCCCCAGGCCTACCCCCAGCCCTGCTCCTAGCCCTACCCCCAGCCCTACCCCCAGCCCTGCTCCTAGCCCTACCCCCAGCCCTGCTCCTAGCCCTACCCCCAGCCCTACCCCCAGCCCTACCCCCAGCCCTGCTCCTAGCCCTACCCCCAGCCCTACCCCCAGCCCTGCTCCTAGCCCTACCCCCAGCCCTACCCCCAGCCCTGCTCCTAGCCCTACCCCCAGCCCTGCTCCTAGCCCTACCCCAGCCCTACCCCCAGCCCTCCCCCAGCCTTATTCCCAGCCCTGCTCCGAGCATTACCCTTCACCCAACCCCCAGCCCCAGCCCTACCCTAGCCCCACTCCCAGCCCTGCTCCCAGCCCCGCTCCCACTCCCAGCCCTGCTCTGAGCCCCAGCTCTGCTCCCAGCCTTACCCCCAGCCCTACCCCCAGCCCTACTCCCAGCCCTGCTCCGAGTCCCAGCTCTGCTCCCAGCCTTACCCCCAGCCCTACCCCCAGCCCTACTCCCAGCCCTGCTCCGAGTCCCAGCCCTGCTCCCAGCCCCAGCCCTACCCCCAGCCCTACTCCCAGCCCTACCCCCAGCCCTGCTCCCAGACCAGCCCTCCCCCAGCCTTATTCCCAGCCCTGCTCCGAGCATTACCCTTCACCCTACCCCCAGCCCTGCTCCAAGCCCCAGCCCTGCTCCCAGCCCCAGCCCTACCCCCAGCCCTGCTCCCAGACCAGCCCTCCCCAGCCTTATTCCCAGCCCTGCTCCGAGCATTACCCTTCACCCTACCCCCAGCCCTGCTCCCAGCCCCAGCCCTGCTCCCAGCCCCAGCCCTACCCCCAGCCCTGCTCCCAGCCCCAGCCCTACCCCCAGCCCTGCTCCCACCCCCAGCCCTGCTCCCAGACCAGCCCTCCCCCAGCCTTATTCCCAGCCCTGCTCCGAGCATTACCCTTCACCCTACCCCCAGCCCTGCTCCAAGCCCCAGCCCTGCTCCCAGCCCCAGCCCTACCCCCAGCCCTGCTCCCAGCCCCAGCCCTACTCCCAGCCCTGCTCCGAGCCCCAGCCCTGCTCCGAGCATTACCCTTCACCCTACCTCCAGCCCTACTCCCAGCCCCAGCCCTACCCCCAGCCCTGCTCCCAGCCCCAGCCCTACCCCCAGCCCTGCTCCCAGTCCCAGCCCTACCCCCAACCCTGCTCCCAGTTCCAGCCCTACCCCCAACCCCGCTCCCAGCCCCGTGTTTCACCGCTACTACCATGTGTTCCAGAAGGGGGAGCTAGAGCTGTTGTATTCGGCACATGTGACATATCAAAATGTGATTTGGTTAGAGGAGCTCTGTGTCAGGTTTAGAAGGGTGACCATACAGAGCAGCTACCAAGATTTGAATGAATTAGTTCCCTAAACTGAAAAACATTGAATTCGGAAATAAATTTGCTTTTCAACTCATCAGATAAAGGCAAGACAATTATACGAGGCAATGATGCGTTTTATTGTCTCTGATTATTGTAAATAATAAAGATTGAAAAACACAATGCCCTTCAAATTAATGAGAAAAGTGTCCGTTTGCTTTCCTTCACTCCAAATGCATGTATTTAGTTTTAAGTGTTTGAAAAAGCCCCAGGATGTTGAAAGGGAATGGTAACCTTGAAATACACTACATGACCAAAGGTATGTGGACATCTCATTCCAAAATCCTTGTCATTAATATGGAGTTGGTCCCCCTTTGCTGCATGGGAAGGCTTTCCACTAGATGCTGGAACAGACTTGCTTCCATTCAGCCACAAGAGCATTAGTTCAGGCACAGATGTTGGTCGATTAGGCCTGGCTCGCAGTCGGCGTTCCAATTCATCACAAAGATTTTGGATGGGGTTGAGGTCACGGCTCTGTGCAGGCCAGTCAAGTTCTTCCACACCAATCTCGACAAACTATGTCTGTACAGACCTCACTTTGTGCATGGGGGCATTGTCATGCTGAAACAGGAAAGGTCCTTCCCCAAACTGTTGCCACAAAGTTGGAAGCACAGAATTGTCCAGAACATCATTGTATACTGTTGCATTAAGATTTCCCTTCACTGGTACTAAGGGGCTTAGCCCGAACCATGAAAAACAGCCCCAGAACATTATTCCTCCTCCACCAAACTTTACAGTTGGCACTATACATTCGGGCAGGTAGCGTTCTCCTGGCATCTGCAAAACCCAGATTAGTTCGTCGGACTGCCAGATGGTGAAGCGTGATTCATCACTCCAGAGAACGCGTTTCCACTGCTCCAGAGTCCAATGTCAACAAGCTTGACACCTCTCCAGCCGACGCTTGGCGTGGGGCATTGTGATCTTAGGCTTGTGTGCTGCTGCTCAACCATGGAAACGCATTTCATCAAGCCCTCGACGAAGAGTTTTTAATGCTGAGGTTGATTCTAGAGGCAGTTTGGAACTCGGTAGTGAGTGTTGCAACAGAGGACAGACGATTTCTACGCACTACACGCTTCAGCACTCGGCGGTCCCGTTCTGTGTGCTTGTGTGGCCTACCACTTCACGACTGAGCCGTTGTTGCTCCTAGATGTTCCCACTTCACAATATCAGCTGTTACAGTTGACAGCTCAAGCAGGGCAGAAATTTGACGAACTGACTTGTTGGAAAGGTGGTATCCTATGACGGTGCCACGTTGAAAGTCACTGAACGCTTCAGTAAGGCCATTTTACTATCAATGTTTGTCTTTGGAGATTGCATGGCTGTGTGCTCGATTTTACACACCTGTCAGCAACGGTTGTGGCTGAAATAGCCGAATCCACTAATTTGAAGGGGTATAGTGTATGTGTCTTTGTAACATTTGAATATTTCACTTTACAAAGGCTTCATACCTCCGTTAGACTGAAGACTTTGGTGTTATGGAAACTTTCGTTTTGAGGTAAACTATTCCTTAAGTACCCTTCATTACCAAGCTGAGTCACTGTAAGTTCTGGTATTTTTAGTGCAGTGTGTTGGTCTGCTGCTGCCGCCATTGCTTCCCAATGCCAGACTAATTCATCTCAATGAGGGCGGTACCAGACAATCACAGAGAGAGGGGCCCCAAATGTCCAGCTCATCAAAAACTGTATGCTCCTCTCTCTCCTCTCTGTCTCTCTCTTGCTCGCTGTCTCCATCTCTCCTCTCTGTCCCTCCACTTTCTGCTGTTTACTGGGATCGTCGTGGTCACTACAATGCCTCTCTGTCAGTTTTCTTCCCTCTTCCATCCTCCTCTGTCTTGCTCCTTACTTCCCTCTCCCTCTCATTCCCCTATCACTCCCCTCCATATCTGCTACTGCATGGTCCCTGAGCAGCCTGAGTATCAGCATTCAGGACCACATTTGTGCTGTCAGGGAGTCTGGCTCTCTGTAGACAGCACCTGAAATGGACATACGCACCCAACACACTCACACACACCAATCATAATGAGATAAGGTCCAACAGATGAGATAAATAGCTGAATGGATCTTGGGGTAATGGGCTCTTGTTCGTGGCAGTGACGGTATCTCAAAGCAGCCCCGTGATAATTGAGAAATGGCTCAAGGTAAATTACCTCTGCGACTGTCTGAGTCCACCGGGACTGAAAAGTTATGTAGTTAAAAGGAGGCTGGAGTCTACCGTACCTGGTGTTTTATCTGGCTATTGATTGTTGTGCTGCTGCTGTTGTCTGCCTCAGATAGGCACTTGACATTTTCAGAAAATTAAAGGTGGTTAGATGTCTGCCTGCCCACAGTGTATTGATCAAATGGATAGTGACATCAAGACAACATTATTGCAATACATTCCTATTCATTATAGGCCATTTTGCATTCCTTATTGTGGTAAACATCTTGGCATTGTCATAGGCAGGCCTATACTGTATAATCCCTTTTTCTTTTTCCTACCAAGCATAACACACTGGAGCCACCACAGAACGAGAATGACATTTTAATTATATGAGACCTACACGATATCCCTTCTCTCAAGTAGTGTTCTGCAGAAACAGTGAGATTGAGAACAGAGAAAATGTTAAATGAAGGCCTAAAAGAGGGGGGATTGAACCTTGCAGTTATGGGATGAGTGCACTGCCCTACTACCTGTACAATCATTTTCCAGGTAATCCAGGTTTGTTCACACGTTCACAAAATATAACTGTATTTCTATCTATTTAAAAAAAATGTTGTATTTGTTTGAACGATCCAATGCAGTGGACTACATTAACCAGAAACAATGTATTTTCAGGGGTCGTAAATATTTTTGCGACGGTTGATGGAAGCACATTTAACGGCAGTGTTATGGCGACGCACGGAGGCAGTTTTGAAAGTGTTAACAGCATCAAAGTCCGAAAAGAATACAAACGTAAAGCCAGGGAGGAGGTTATTCAGAAGGTACATATGTGTGCTTTATAATTAAATACTCGTCTACATGCGCAATGTAAGATACGTTGATATAACGCCAGTACAAAAGCCAAGTGTATGGCTGCAACGACTAGTTGAATGCTAACAAATAGCTAGCCTGAAGGTCTGCCATACGACTTAGTTAGCTAGGTTTGTGATGCATTTTATACAATATTTGCAATTGGTATATATACGTATGTTCAATATTATACATTGATAATAAGTCGTTTGAATAATGCTATTACATACTAGCTCGTACAGCATATCTGTGTAGCTAGCTAGCTATCTTAGCCAGTTCGCTAGCAAACATCAAAACAGTGAGAGGAAGTCACATGGTCCTTGCTAGTAGGGATCATTGGGACGCCTCTCCATCCCACACACTGAAGTTGAACATTAAAATGTGTTAGGGACTTCCGAAGGAATCCGGATAGCACGAACCAGATTCACATGGCTGGCTGGCTAGCTACTGTACCTATTTCGTCTTAGCTAAGCTAACTACCTTTAAACGTGTGTTAGAACTATACAGTCGAACACTGCTGACTGAAGTATTTGTAGAAACTAGTTAACATTACTTGCATTCATTTTCAATTCTTTCCCAAGTACATTAACTTGTCATCATCCCCCCCATGGTGGCTTTGCTACAGTACAATGCTGTTATTCTCTCTCTGGTGGTCAGTCAGGTGTGATGTGAATATGGCAAACACTAGATGGCGAGGTTGTACATAACAGAGCTGGTGCATGCCTCTTTCTGCCTCGGTCTACCCACCTCAGGTGATCAAAGCAAATGTTATTGGTCACATATGTAACCGATGTGAAATGGCAAGCGTTTCAATCGGTGACGTCACTCGCTATGAGGCCTTGAAGTAGTTGTTCCCCTTGCTCTGCTTCGAAGGTGGCTGTTGTCGATGTGTGCAGAGGGTCCCTGGTAAGAGACCAGGAAGGGCGAGGAGAGGGACGGAAGCTATACTGTTACACATACACATATTTAGCAGATGTTATTGCTGGTGTAGTGAAATGCTTGTTCCTAGCTCCAACAGTGCAGTAATATCTAACAATTCACAACACTACACACATCTAAAAGTAAAATAATGGAATTAAGAAATATATAAATATTAGGACGAGCAATGTCGGAGTGACATTGACTAATATATATTAGATCAGAATACAGTATATAGATATGAGATGAGTAAAGCAGTATGTTAACTTTATTGAAGTGTCTAGTGTTACATTATTAAAGTGGCCAGTGATTCAAAGTCTATGTATAGAGGGTAGCAGCCTCTAAGGTGCAGGGTTGGGTAACCGGGTGGTATTCGGCTAGTGATGGCTATTTAACAGTCTGGTGGCCTTGAGATAGAAGCTGTTTTTCAGTCTCTCAGTCCCAGCTTTGAGGTGGGGTGAACAAGTCATGGCTTGGGTGGTTGTCCTTGATGAGCTTTTTGGCCTTCCTGTGACATCGGGTGCTATAAGTGTCTTGGAGGGCAGGCAGTGTGCCCCCGGTGATGCGTTTGGCAGACCGCACCACCCTCTGGAGAGCCCTGTGGTTGCGGGCGGTACAGTTGCCGTACCAGGCTGTGATCCAGCCCAACAGAATGCTCTCAATTGTGCATAAAGGTTTGTGAGGGTCTTAGAGCCAAGCCAAATTTCTTCAGCCTCCTGAGGTTGAAGAGGTGCTGTTGCGCCTTCTTCACCACACTGTATTTGTTACTTTTATTTCCTATTTTTCTTAAAACTGCATTGTTGGTTAAAGGCTTGAAAGCAACTATTTCACTGTTGTATTTAGCGCATGTGACAAGTACAATTTGATTTGTTTTGTCTGTGTGGGTGGATCATTTCACATCGTCAGTGATGTGTAGGCCGAGGAACATCAAGCTTTCCACCTTCTCCACTGCGGTCCCAGCAAAGTGGATAGGGGCGTGCTCACTCTGCTATTTCCTGAAGTCCACGATCAGCTCCTTCATTTTGTATGGTGTAAGGTGTTAAGATCACTTTTACAATAGATTACTAGGGAGAAATACAGAGCAAATGACGCCGTGCTCTCTGAGGACAGGAAGGAAATGACAAGGCGGGTGGAGGCTTGCATCAATGGAAGCAGATTGTTATTGTTTACAGTGGTGTGATTGATCGAGGCACACCATAGTGTGTGTGCAAATATGAGGTGTCGTCAGTCAGGTAATGGCGTCTGACGGGGATGGCAGGACAAACACTGCTGCAGGGAGATAAGGTGCTGTGACGCCACCACTCCGGATTCATTTTAACATGGTTAAATTCCTCTTTCACAACACATATACAATCATTTAACACCTTACACCATACATATGCATGTCATGCATGCAAAAACATCAACACAGAGTAGTGGGGTCCATGTTATCTCCTGAGCAGCTGGGTTGACTATATAAACACAGTGTGAGGTGTTTGTGAAATGGTGACACACCTGAACTCTCTCCATTTATTTCTCTTTCTCACCTTATCTCTCCCTTCTTCCTCCCCCTCTCTCACTTAATCTCCCCCTCCCTCCCTCAGGCTAAGCAGCAGTATGAGAAGGAGGAGAAAAGGAAGGAGCTGAAGAGACAGCGAGGAGAGGACACCTGGATGCTCCCTGAAGTTGACCTCCGACTGCAGCAGCTAGAACAGGTCAGCAGGTCGTTGCGTTGGTAACCCCATGACCTTTTAAGGAGGTAGCTCGTGTGACCTCCCTATCCTCTGCATGGCCTAGTAGTATGGTTGACCCCAAAGTCAATATTTGGTTGTCATCCAGTAACAGTCGACCTAGAGCTGAGCTGTTTTTCATACCGTCATCTTTTTTGTAGCTCGGGCTTATTGATGTTTCCAGACCCTTTATCCTATCTATCACGTCTTCATACTGATCACTTAGTTTTGCATATTTTAATCAGGCCCACTCATTTCTGTCACCAGGAGGTTTCAGGCAAGAAGAAGAAAGAGAAAAAGGCCAAGAAGATTAAGAAGAAGAGGAAGAAGGAGGAGAAGAAGAAGAGAGCTGAAGGAAGAGATGGGTCCAGCTCAGAGGTATGTGTCATTGGACTGGCATATCTTTGTATTGCACCCTTTCCTTTCACCTTTCTTTTCCTCTCACATTCCCTTTCATTCTGATTCCCTCTCTTGGGCTTCCTGTCCTGTGTCCTGAACATAGTGCCTTCAGCAAATATTCACACCCCTTGACTTTTTCCACATTTTGTTACAGCCTGAATTTAAAATGGATTAAATAGCGATTTAAAAAAAAAACAATAATAATATTTTTTTATCACTGGCCTATACACAATACCCGTAATGTCAAAGCTGAATAATGTTTAGAAATTAATACAAAATTGAGAAGCTGAAATGTCTCAAGTCAATAAATATTCAACCCTTTTCTTATGGCAAGTCTTAATAAGTTCAGGAGTGAACATTTACTTAATAATTTGCATGGATTCACTTTGTGTGCAATAATATTGTTTAATGTGATTTTTGACGACCTCTTTTCTATACCTCACACATACAATTATCTATAAGGTCCCTCAGTCAAGCAGTGAATTTCAAACACAAAGACCAGGGAGGTTTCCAATGCCTCACAAAGAAGGGCACATATTGGTAGATGGGTAAAACAAAACAAAAGTAGACATTGGAAATGGTGAAGTTATTAATTATACTTTGGATGGTGTATTGATACACTCAGTCACTACAAAGATACAGGCGTCTTTCCTAACTCAGTTACCGTAGAGCAGGGGTGTCAAAGTCAAATGGACGGAGGGCCAAATAAAAAATTTAGCTACAAGCCGAGGGCCGGACTGTTCGAATGTTCATTGAAAAATTTTTAAATGACGCATATAGTCTAGTGAACCTAATTGAACCTACTGAAAACCTAACAAATATATTCCAATATGATCAGATAAATAAAGCAATATTTTCTTATGGCTCTGTCAGTAATCTTTAATTTTCAACAGACACAAAAGACAAATTTCCTTTATATAAAAATCCCCATAACATGAACATTAAATGAAAGAAACCGGTATTCAAGGCACCATCAGTAGCCTATATTTTCTATTTTAGCAAAAGTGGGCTAAATTTACTTCAAAGAAAAAAACAATAATAGCAATTTTCTATCATCCACTCAACTGAAATATTTTTAAAATATAATTGGATTGAAATACAATAAAATAAAGTGCAAAAATCTATTAATCAAAAACAACACTTTGTTTAAGGAGAAGTAACATGCAGTGAAAACAAATATTAAACTTTAACTTTTAAACTTGAACTGAGTAAAAACTCTAAATATGTGATTGCACAGTAATGTTCACTTGTTTGAGGTTGAGGGTGATACTTGGTGGTGTCCCATCTTTTCCACAAGTTCATCAATGTTCGGGGTAAGGCTCTGAGCTGAGGAAATCCTCAGAATTGAGTGGAGGTGTTCAGCAGTAAGTCGACTTCTGTGTGATGTTTTGTTCAGGTTCATCAAAGAAAAAAGTTGTTCACACAGGTATGTGCTGCCAAACATAGACAACGTTTGAGCAGCCTGGATGCGCAGCTGGGGCATTGTGTCGGGAGGAAACGGGCGAACTCCGCAGCACCCACTGCCGCATATTTTGCCCTCAGTGCATCATTGCATTGGAGGTCAATCAACTCCATTTGGAGGTTTGGTGGTGAGCTTTCCACGTCAACAGCAAATGGGTTACCGAGCAGTTCCAACCTGCTTTTTTGTGCTTCAAAGTCAGCAAATCGGCGTCGAAAGTCAGCGGCAAGCATACCTATTTTATCAGCCAACTGTGCGCTCGGGAACGCACTGGTAGAGAGCTTCTCTTTCATGGTCTGGCAGCTGGGAAAGTGGCTCAAATTTTCTTTCCGCATCTGCGTCTCCCACAGAGTCAGTTTGGTTTTAAATGCCTTCACTGTACTGTACATATCAGAGATGACATGATCCCGACCCTGCAGCTGCAAGTTCATTGCATTCAGATGACTCGTAATGTCACACCGAAAAGCCATTTCACACAGAAACATTTCGTCTCGGAGTTGTGTTGTGTCTTTCCCTTTGCTGTCCAAGAACAGACAAATCTCCTCACGAAGCTCGAAACATCTTTGAAGCACCTTTCCCTGGCTTAGCCATCGCACCTCTGTGTGATAAGGCAAATCACCATGCTCCGTTTCTAACTCCGTCAGAAATGCCTTGAACTGGCGGTGATTCAAACCTTTGGCTCTGATAAAGTTAACTGTGCGCGTGATGATGCTCATTACATGCTCCATTTTCAAGGCTTTACCGCACAACGCTTCCTGGTGTATGATACAATGATAAGCTGTCAGCTCACCTGTCGCGTTTTCCTCTTGCATCTTTTCCCGTATCTTCGCCACCAGTCCGCTCCTGTGTCCACACATCGCAGGTGCTCCGTCGGTTGTCAAACCCACGAGTTTTTCCCAAGGCAGCTCCATCTCATTTACACATCTTGACACCTCTTCATACAAATCATGCCCCGTAGTTGTGCCATGCATAGGACGTAAAGCCAAAAACTCCTCTGTCACGCTTAGGCTGGAGTCCACTCCGCGGATGAAAATTGACAACTGGGCAATGTCAGAAATGTCGGTGCTCTCATCCACAGCCAAGGAATATGCAATGAAATCTTTTCCCTTTTTCACAAGCTGCTCTTTTAGATTGATGGACAACTGGTCTACTCTCTCGGCAATGGTGTTTCTGCTCAGACTCACATTTAAAAAGAGTTGCCTTTTTCTGGGCAAACTTCGTCACAAACTTTAATCATGCAGTTTTTGATGAAATCCCCCTCCGTAAATGGCCGGGCTGATTTAGCGATCTCTTCTGCCAAAATAAAACTGGCCTTGACAGCAGCCTGGCCTTGTGATTTGGCTTTTTTGAACAGAGCCTGTCGAGATTTGAGGCCTCGTTTTAATTCCTCTGCCTTTTGTAGCCTTTGTTCCATGTCCATATTCTTGTTTTTGTCCGCGTGTTTCGTTTCATAATGTCGTCTCAGATTATACTCTTTCAGTACCGCCACACTTTCTCCACACAGAAGACACACAGGTTTTCCAGCTACCTCCGTGAACATATACTCCGACTCCCACCTTGTTTGAAACCCCGGTTCTCAGTGTCCACCTTCCGTTTTGCCATTTTTGATGGGTATCTGAAAGTTAATTTTACTGTGATGCTGACGACTGCTGTGCCAATAAATATTGAAATGAAGCAGCCTACTGCTCGGTGCGTCACCGTTGCATTGTGGGAAATGTAGTATTGGTGCGTGTAAAAGATCTGCGGGCTGCCGGCTTGCTGCGGTCTGCGGGCCGGTTCTAATAATAAATCAAGATCATCCCAGGGGCCGTAAAAAACCTTCTCGCGGGCCGGATGTGGCCCGCGGGCCTTGACTCTGACATATGTGCCGTAGAGGAAGGAAACCGCTCAAGGATTTCACCACAAGGCCAATGGTTACTTTAAAACATTTACAGAGTTTAATGTCTGTGATAGGATAAAACTGAGGATGGATCAACAATATTGTAGTTACTCCTCAATACTAACCCAATTGACAGAGTGCAAAGGAAGCCTGTGCAGAATACAACTATTCCAAAACAATTCACTTTTTGTCCTGAATTCAAAGTTCTATTTGGGGAAAATCCAATACAGCGCTTTACTGAGTGCCACTCTCCATATTTCCAAGCGTAGTGGTGGCTGCATCATGTTATGGGTATGCTTGTAGTTGTTAAGGACTGGGAAGTTTTCAGGATAAAATTAAACTGAATGGCACTAAGCACAGGCAACATTATAGAGGAAAACCTGGTTATCTGCTTACCACCAGATACTGGGAGATGAATTCCCTTTTCAGCAGGACAGTAACCTAAAACACAATACCAAATCTATACTGGATGGCTTACCAAGAAGACAGTGAATGTTCCTGATTGGCCAAGTTAGTTTGGACACAAATATACTTGAAAATCAATGACAAGATCTGAAAATGATTAACAACCATTTGACAGAGCTTGAAGAATTTTGAGAAGAATAATGGGCAAACATTTTACAATCCAGGTGTGTTAAGCTCTTAGACTTACCCAGAAAGACTCACAGCTGAAATCACTGCCAAAGGTGCTGCTTTTTATTATTATTTTTATTTTATCCAATTGTCCCATCGCTGCAACTCCCTTATGGGCTCTTGAGAGGCGAAGGTCTAGAGCCGTGCCTCCTCCGAAACACAACCCAACCAAGCTGCACTGCTTCTTGACACAATGCCCACTTAACCCGGAAGCCAGCCACACCAATGTGTCGGAGGGAACACCGTACACCTGGCGATTGTGTCAGCGTGCTTTGCGCCACAGGAGTCGCTAGGGAGTGACGAGACAAGAACTTCCCTGCCACCCTCTCCTAACCCGGACAATTGTGCGCCACCCCATGCGTCCTCCTGGTTTGCGGCCAGGCTGAGACAGAGCCTGGACTCAAATCACTCGGGAGGCTGACAACGGTGCTTCTACAAAGTATTGATTCTAGGGTGTGAATACTATGCAAATGACATTTTTTCTTAATTTAATTTTCAATACTTTTGTAAACATTTTCAATTTGTCATTATGGGTTTTTGTAAGGCTTGATCCTAGGCCCCACGCTCAATTTACATCAACAACATAGCTCAGGCAGTAGGAAGCTCTCCTATCCATTTATATGCAGATGATACAGTCTCATACTCAGCTGGCCCCTCCCCGGATTTTGTGTTAAATGCTCTACAACAAAGCTTTCTTAGTGTCCAACAAGTTTTCTCTACCCTTAACCTTGTTCTGAACACATCCAAAACAAAGGTCAATAAAGGTCAAAGGCTAACAAAGGTCAAAGTCTGTATACAGTAGAGGGGCTGTATACAGTAGAGGGGCTGTATACAGTAGAGGGGCTGTATACAGTAGAGGGGCTGTATACAGTAGAGGGGCTGCATACAGACATCGGTTAGTCAGGCTGATTGAGGTAGTATGTAGATATGGTTAAAGTGACTATGCATATATGATAAACGGAGAGTAGCAGCAGCGTAAAAGAGGGGTTGGAGGGGCACACAATGCAGATAGTCTGGGTAGCCATTTGATTACCTGTTCAGGAGTCTTATGGCTTGGGGGTAAAAACTGTTGAGAAGCCTTTTTGTCATAGACTTGGCACTCCGGTACCGCTTGCTATGCGGTAGTAGAGAGAACAGTCTATGACTGGGGTGGCTGGGGTCTTTGACAATTTTTAGGGCCTTCCTCTGACACCGCCTGGTGTAGAGGTCCTGGATGGCAGGCAGCTTAGCCCCAGTGATGTACTGGCCCGTACGCACTACCCTCTGTAGTGCCTTGCGGTTAGAGGCCGAGCAATTGCCGTACCAGGCAGTGATACAACCAGTCAGGATGCTCTCGATGTCGATTCTTGCCCTTTGTGCTGTTGTTTGTACTATGTTTTGTGCTGCATGTTGCTACCATGTTGTTGTGTTGTCACCATGCTGTGTTATGTGTTGCTGCCTTGCTATGTTGTTGTCTTAGGACTCTCATGTAGGGTTGTCTCGTTGTGATGAATGTTTTGTCCTGTATTTATTTTGAATCCCCGTACCCGCTGGAGGCCTTATGCCATTTAGTAGTCCGTCATTGTAATTAAGAACAAATTCTTAACTGACTTTCCCAGTTAAAAAAATGTTCAATCATTTGTTTTGTTTTTATATTGTGTGTAGATGGGTGAGGGGGGAAAAACAATTGAATCCATGTTGAATTCATGCTCTAACACAACTAAATGTGGAATAAGTTGGTGTATGAATACATGCTGTAAGCACTGTATTCATTTTTGCCCTCTTTTCTGGCTCTCCAGGGGACAGGAAATGAGTGGGTTGAGGCCCAGCCCCAGACAGAGGCCTCGAGTAAAGCCTGGAAGATTCCTGCCAAGTCCGAGGCCAAGTCCACAGACAACAGCCCTACCCCACCCGAGAACAACCAGGTAACACCTCCACCTTTCCCCCCTCCTCAGCACCGGTAAACCCTAAAACGGGGATCATCAACTGCATAGATTCAGCCGTGGGTAAAAACAATTCTTGAGCAGATGGTCAGTGGGTCAGAACATAAATAAAAAAATATTTGTGGACTGATATAATATTTAATTAAACAGAGACCCAGTTTTTGGACACTGTTTTGAATATTGGACGACAAAACACCTGATAATCTTCTGATTTCACTAATCCTCCCCCACGGCATGATCAAACCTCCCCCATGGCACGATCAAACCTCCCCCACACCACGATCAAACCTCCCCCACGCCACGATCAAACCTCCCCCACGGCACGATCAAACCTCCCCCACGGCACGATCAAACCTCCCCCACGGCACGATCAAACCTCCCCCACGGCACGATCAAACCTCCCCCACGGCACGATCAAACCTCCCCCACGGCACGATCAAACCTCCCCCACGGCACGATCAAACCTCCCCCACGGCACGATCAAACCTCCCCTAACGGCACGATCAAACCTCCCCTAACGGCACGATCAAACCTCCCCTAACGGCAAGATCAAACATCCCCTAACGGCACGATCAAACCTCCCCTAACGGCACGATCAAACCTCCCCTAACGGCACGATCAAACCTCCCCTAACGGCACGATCAAACCTCCCGATCTTTCATTGATGCCCAAAGAGAACAAGTAGATGGGCAAGTAGTCAAGATGGGGTTTGAGTTGGAGGGTTCTACGCTGCTCTTGGTTTGTATAGTGGTGTGGCTTTATTGAGCTCTATGGTCTAGGAAGTTTGTATGTATTTGTATTAAAGGTGCGTTGAAATGCTTGTGTGTGTGTGTTTCTAGGAGAAGGGTTCAATAGAGCCCCACTCTTAATGAGGTCTGATCGATGCACAGCCTGTGTCAACAACAATTAATAGCCAGGCTTTTCTAACAAGGTGATGTTGATGAGTAGGGCGGGGTGGTCCGGAACGTTTTACTAATGCTGTCACACAGTCACACACCTTCCTTCATTAGATTTATCCCCAGTGTGTGTGTGTAACGGCCTGCTCAGTGAGAGATTTCCCAGGTAGTTTTTTTGGGGGGAGATACTTTTAGGATCCTATATTATGGCTTGATGGTTGTATTAGCGTTGAGGGTTGTATTAGCGTTGAGGGTCGTATTAGCGTTGAGGGTCGTATTAGCGTTGAGGGCCGTATTAGCGTTGAGGGCCGTATTAGCGTTGAGGGCCGTGTTAGCGTTGAGGGTTGTGTTAGCGTTGAGGGTTGTGTTAGCGTTGAGGGCTGTGTTAGCGTTGAGGGTTGTGTTAGCGCTGAGGGCCGTGTTAGCGCTGAGGGCCGTGTTAGCGCTGAGGGCCGTGTTAGCGCTGAGGGCGTGGCGCCGAGGGCGTGTTAGCGCCGAGGGCCGTGTTAGCGCCGAGGGCCGTGTTAGCGCCGAGGGCCGTGTT
The DNA here is from genome assembly GCF_036934945.1 of Oncorhynchus masou masou. NCBI lineage: Eukaryota > Metazoa > Chordata > Actinopteri > Salmoniformes > Salmonidae > Oncorhynchus > Oncorhynchus masou. The sequence goes on from NC_088224.1 coordinate 82,924,375, forward strand.
AGCGCCGAGGGCCGTGTTAGCGCCGAGGGTTATGAACCCATGTACCGTTTACATTAATCTACATGTACATAAAATCATTATGTTCTATATTGATTTCTTTATTGATTGGTTTGCTGTTATTGTCAGGCAATTATTGTCAAGTTTCATAACATGATTCATGTGTGTTGTCCGTTCCTCTCTCTCTATCCCTGTCGCCATCATCTGCTAGAGAGATGAGTGGATGACCTTTGACTTCTTGACAATGAGAACAACGTCAACAGCAGAGAAGAGGGCTGAGAAAGAAAGGTTGAAAGAGGAAGAGAAACAGAAGGCCTGGGTCATCGAGCAGGTGTGTACTCGCTATGTTTAAATGAAGGTTGATGGAAGTCCATTGCCTTATCTGTTGGTTACCTGGGCAACCAAAAGTGCCAAACTGAGCAGGGACAAGGGTCTTGACAATTGTGTGTGTGTGTGGGTGGGGGGGTGCCGTAGGCTGGTCTGCACAAGCTGGAGTTGAATCCGTTCTGGAAGGACGGGGGGAGTGGCCTGCCCCCAGAAGAGAAGGCCAGTAATGTGCTTGTAAAAGGTAACTGAAACCCCTTACACAACTTCACTCTTATCAACCTTTTCTACTCTCATACTTATACCTGAAGTTTAATCATCAAACCCATGTACACAACTCTCTATATCAGCCCAGTCTTTGGTCAACCCCCTCCCCTCCCTCGGTCTGTGTTAGGAATCCCCCTCCCCTCCCTCTCTCTGTGTTAGGAATCCCCTCCCCTCCCTCTGTTTGTGTTAGGAATCCCCTCCCTCTGTCTGTCTGTGTTAGGAATCCCCTCCCCTCCCTCTGTCTGTGTTAGGAATCCCCTCCCTCTGTCTGTGTTAGGAAGCCCCTCCCTCTGTCTGTGTTAGGAATCCACTCCCTCTGTCTGTGTTAGGAATCCCCGTCCCTCTGTCTGTGTTAGGAATCCCCCTCCCTCTGTCTGTGTTAGGAATCCCCCTCCCTCTGTCTGTGTTAGGAATCCCCCTCCCTCTGTCTGTGTTAGGAATCCCCCTCCCTCTGTCTGTGTTAGGAATCCCCCTCCCTCTGTCTGTGTTAGGAATTCTCCTCTGTCTGTGTTAGGAATCCCCCTCCCTCTGTCTGTGTTAGGAATCCCCCTCCCTCTGTCTGTGTTAGGAATCCCCCCCCTCCCTCTGTCTGTGTTAGGAATTCCCCCTCCCTCTGTCTGTGTTAGGAATCCCCCTCCCTCTGTCTGTGTTAGGAATCCCCCCCTCCCTCTGTCTGTGTTAGGAATCCCCCTCCCTCTGTCTGTGTTAGGAATCCCCCCTCCCTCTGTCTGTGTTAGGAATCCCCCTCCCTCTGTCTGTGTTAGGAATCCCCCCTCCCTCTGTCTGTGTTAGGAATCCCCCTCTGTCTGTGTTAGGAATCCCCCCCTCCCTCTGTCTGTGTTAGGAATCCCCCCCCTCCCTCTGTCTGTGTTAGGAATCCCCCTCCCTCTGTCTGGGCCAGGAATCCCCCTCCCCTCCCTCTCTGTCTGGGCTAGGAATCCCCCTCCCCTCCCTCTGTCTGGGCTAGGAATCCCCCTCCCCTCCCTCTGTCTGGGCTAGGAATCTCCCCCCTGGGCTCTCTCTCTGGGCTTGGAATCCCCCCTCTCTCTCTGGGTTAGGAATCCCTGCCCCCTCTCTCTCTGGGCTAGGTATCTCCCCTCCCCTCCCTCTCTCTGGGCTAGGTATCTCCCCTCCCCTCCCTCTCTCTGGGCTAGGTATCTCCCCTCCCCTCTCTGGGCTAGGAATCTCCCCCCTCTCTGGGCTAGGAATCTCCCCTCCCTCTCTGGGCTAGGACTCTCTCCTCCCCTCACTCTCTGGGCTAGGACTCTCTCCTCCCCTCCCTCTCTGGGCTAGGACTCTCCCCTCCCCTCCCTCTCTGGGCTAGGACTCTCCCCTCTCTGCCTGGGCTAGGACTCTCCCCTCCCCTCTCTGTCTGGGCTAGGGCTCTCTCCTCCCCTTTCTGGGCTAGGACTCTCACCTCCCTCTCTGTCTGGGCTAGGACTCTCACCTCCCTCTCTGTCTGGGCTAGGACTCTCACCTCCCTCTCTGTCTGGGCTAGGACTCTCACCTCCCTCTCTGTCTGGGCTATGACTCTCCCCTCCCTCTCTGTCTGGGCTAGGACTCTCACCTCCCTCTCTGTCTGGGCTATGACTCTCCCCTCCCTCTCTGTCTGGACTAGGACTCTCCCCTCCCTCTCTGTCTGGGCTAGGACTCTCACCTCCCTCTCTGTCTGGGCTATGACTCTCCCCTCCCTCTCTGTCTGGGCTAGGACTCTCACCTCCCTCTCTGTCTGGGCTAGGACTCTCACCTCCCTCTCTGTCTGGGCTAGGACTCTCACCTCCCTCTCTGTCTGGGCTATGACTCTCCCCTCCCTCTCTGTCTGGACTAGGACTCTCCCCTCCCTCGCTGTCTGGGCTAGGACTCTCTCCTCCCCTCCCTCTCTGTCTGGGCTAGGACCACTGCCCTGTCTTTCTCTGAGAGGAGAGGAATGAGTTTTCATTGTATGTACAGTCACTGAGGGCCCAGACACCACTTAAATCACAGACAGACAGACAGAATGTTGGAGAAGGAGACACTGTCATGGCAAATCAGGTAAAGCATTTCTGGCACAAGGATTGAGGCAGGCAGAGGGTGGAGGCAGGCAGAGGGTGGAGGCAGGCAGAGGGTGGAGGCAGGCAGAGGGTGGAGGCAGGCAGAGGGTGGAGGCAGGCAGAGGGTGGAGGCAGGCAGAGGGTGGAGGCAGACAGAAAGTATTTGCTGGAGGCAGGGAGTATAGAGAGGAATGAGAGAAGACATTTTTTTAAAGGAAGAGGTACAGAGAGAGGCGCTTGGTTCTGTTAAGCTGACTGTGTCATCTCCGCTCAGAAGGGTGCACTCTGCCATCTCCTAAACTTCACTTTAACAGAGTGGCAGAATAAGCAGATTTAAAACACTCATACAGACAGTGACGCACACTGTCACTTATGTATGCAAACCAAACTCCTAAATACAGACATTGACAGTACACACACACACACTCTTTTCTCTCTCTAAGCTGTGTGTGTCAGAAGGGAATGTTGTTTTCCTCATCCCTGGTTTGACTAAGAGGGTAATGAAGAGGTGTGAGAGAGAATGGGGGGAGGCTGTTAAACCTCACTTTTAACTTGGGCTTTTGACACACGTGCGTGCACATGGTGTGAGAGGAAAGAGATTGAGGGAGAGAAGGGGGTGACTTCTCTGGGGAAGGCAGATGTGAAATGTTCCCATTCTCTGTGCTGTGTTCCGTAGAAGAGGGTGAGGCCTAGCTGTTCTCTTGGGAAGTTGAATATGATGTTCTGATTTCCCACAGGTAAAAAGTTAACTAGTTATTCCCCTCCTACCTCTGGCCTTTGTCCACCTCTGGCTCACTCTCTCTCTCCTTTGCCATCTCCTCCTTTCCTCCCTTCTTACTGCCTTCCACGGTCTCTCCTCACCATCTCTCCCCGTCCCTGTCTGTCTGTAGCTGCAACTGTAGATGATGGAGGACTAGGTTGGCTCAGGAAGTCTTACCAGAGGATGAGAGAGCAGGCAGAGCGAGAGCAACGCAGTCTGGAGGTCATAGTGGCAGAGCGATATGGGGTGAGAGTACATGCACACACAGGCAAGCAGACATAATCCATACAAAAACACCTGTATAAATAGTATTTACAGATCACTATGTAAACATTCTCACATGTACACAAATTCTCCAACGTGCATCCTTCCATACGCGTTCCTGCTGCTGCCGCGTTCCTGCTGCTGCCGCGTTCCTGCTGCTGACGCGTTCCTGCTGTCAGACTCTCTCCCTATCTCCCTGGTTATTTCCTTTTATGCAGTGTCGGCGCTCCGTCTGTCAAAAGTTAGAAAACTCATGAACTGCACCTTGGGTACATTGAAATGCACCATGGGAACATCATATCACACCACTCACCTGTGTTTGTTTATTATGTGTGTTTGTGTTTCTCACCTGCAGTCCATGGAGAAGTTTCAGAAGAGGATGTATGAGGCTGAGATTGCTGTGTATGGCTACAAGAGAGGAGAGGGGGAAGGGAGAGGAGAGGAAGAGGGGAGAGACCGACAAAGATGGAGGAGAGGACAGGAAGATGGAATGTGGAGGAAAGGAGAAGTGGGGATGGATAGAGAGAGGTGGAGGAGACCAGACAAGGGTAGAGACTTACCTGGAGAGAAAGAGAGGGATGGAGAAAGAGATGGAGAGAGGGAAAGAGATCGTCACCGAGACAGAGATCGGGATAGGAACAGAGCTAGAGATGGAGACAGCGAGCGGGATGGCGGTAGACCTAGTGACAGGGATAGAGAGAGGGCTGGAGGTCGACCTAGTGACCGGGATAGAGAGAGGGCCGGAGGGAGAGAGCGGGATGGAGGTAGACCTAGTGACCAGGAAAGAGAGAGAGCTGGAGGCAGAGGGAGGGATGGAGGTAGACCTAGTGACAGGGATAGAGAGAGGGGTGGAGGCAGAGAGAGGGACAGACACAGAGAGAGGGGTGGGGATGAGAGCCTTGGCTCTGGGCTTGGCCAGATTCAGCCTCCCCTGTCCCTCGGAGCTCTGAAAAGTCGCTTCCTCAAGCCTGCTGATGACGATGATGATGGTGAGTTGAGTGTAGTACTTCGTTCCACACTCACATATGTGTGTGTGTATGTGTGTGTGTATGTGTATATATATATATATATGTGTGTGTGTGTATATGTGTCATGTCTTATTATGTCTGTTCCTGTGTGTGTGTCTATATGTGTGTATATATATGTGTATGTGTATATATATATGTATATCATTCTTGTGTGTGTGTGTAACTAGCTCATCCACTCTTTCCCACCTGTGTGTGTGTATATATTATATGTGTGTGTGTATATGTGTGTACTTATATATGTCTGTGTGTTTGTGTATTTGTGTGTATATATATGTCTACCTGTATATATATATGTGTGTGTGTATACACACACACACTCTACTGATGAGTTTCTTTTCTAGGAGTGTCAGCCCCTGCTCCGGCCAGAGCTTCCATGGGTTTCCTGAAACCTGGGTCTGACATTGAGGAGTTGGATCTGAAGAGCAGCGGTCCGGCCTGGAGCAAGAGCAGCTCCGGACAGAGATCTGCTTCAGGAAAATCGGAGCAGGATAAAGAGAGGGAGTCTGGGAAAACCATGTCTACTCCTGACCAGTGTCATAGCAGCAACAGGCTTGTAGTGACATCATCCAGGTCAGAGGTCAAATACACAGTCGCCACAGAACTGTTCCAACTGTTTAGCAATTAATGTTGTCTTCCTCTCTCCCCTATACTAATCACTCATCTAACATGCTTGGATATTTAAGCAAGTTTTCCAACAGGATTCACAGACATGCATGTTGAATGACAAGGGCAGGTTAATATGTTGAATGACAAGGGCAGGTTAATATGTTGGGGATGACAAGGGCAGGTTAATATGTTGGATGACAAGGGCAGGTTAATATGTTGGATGACAAGGGCAGGTTAATATGTTGGATGACAAGGGCAGGTTAATATGTTGGATGACAAGGGCAGGTTAATATGTTGGATGACAAGGGCAGGTTAATATGTTGGATGACAAGGGCAGGTTAATATGTTGGATGACAAGGGCAGGTTAATATGTTGGATGACAAGGGCAGGTTAATATGTTGGATGACAAGGGCAGGTTAATATGTTGGATGACAAGGGCAGGTTAATATGTTGGATGACCAGGGCAGGTTAATATGTTGGATGACAAGGGCAGGTTAATATGTTGGATGACAAGGGCAGGTTAATATGTTGGATGACAAGGGCAGGTTAATATGTTGGATGACAAGGGCAGGTTAATATGTTGGATGACAAGGGCAGGTTAATATGTTGGATGACAAGGGCAGGTTAATATGTTGGATGACAAGGGCAGGTTAATATGTTGGATGACAAGGGCAGGTTAATATGTTGGATGACAAGGGCAGGTTAATATGTTGGATGACAAGGGCAGGTTAATTGTTGGATGACAAGGGCAGGTTAATATGTTGGATGACAAGGGCAGGTTAATATGTTGGATGACAAGGGCAGGTTAATATGTTGGATGACAAGGGCAGGTTAATATGTTGGATGACAAGGGCAGGTTAATATGTTGGATGACAAGGGCAGGTTAATATGTTGGATGACAAGGGCAGGTTAATATGTTGGATGACAAGGGCAGGTTAATATGTTGGATGACAAGGGCAGGTTAATATGTTGGATGACAAGGGCAGGTTAATATGTTGGATGACAAGGGCAGGTTAATATGTTGGATGACAAGGGCAGGTTAATATGTTGGATGACAAGGGCAGGTTAATATGTTGGATGACAAGGGCAGGTTAATATGTTGGATGACAAGGGCAGGTTAATATGTTGGATGACAAGGGCAGGTTAATATGTTGGATGACAAGGGCAGGTTAATATGTTGGATGACAAGGGCAGGTTAATATGTTGATGACAAGGGCAGGTTAATATGTTGGATGACAAGGGCAGGTTAATATGATGACACGATATCCTGATTTTTTCACCGTCTCTCGAGGGCAGGTTAATATGTTGGATGACAAGGGCAGGTTAATATGTTGGATGACAAGGGCAGGTTAATATGTTGGATGACAAGGGCAGGTTAATATGTTGGATGACAAGGGCAGGTTAATATGTTGGATGACAAGGGCAGGTTAATATGTTGGATGACAAGGGCAGGTTAATATGTTGGATGACAAGGGCAGGTTAATATGTTGGATGACAAGGGCAGGTTAATATGTTGGATGACAAGGGCAGGTTAATATGTTGGATGACAAGGGCAGGTTAATATGTTGGATGACAAGGGCAGGTTAATATGTTGGATGACAAGGGCAGGTTAATATGTTGATGACAAGGGCAGGTTAATATGTTGATGACAAGGGCAGGTTAACATGTTGGAATGACAAGGGCAGGTTAATATGTTGGATGACAAGGGCAGGTTAATATGTTGGATGACAAGGGCAGGTTAATATGTTGGATGACAAGGGCAGGTTAATATGTTGGATGACAAGGAACCTTGAGTACATCCGTTCAGGGCAGGTTCATATGTTGGATGACAAGGGCAGGTTCATATGTTGGAGGGGTACTAGAGATCTTTAGTTATTGGCTAGACTGAACATGTAGAAGCATTCTTTCAATCCCCAGAAGATTATCTGAACTCTGAACCTGGTAACTCTATTCTCTGTGAGAATAAGATAGTATGCTTCCACACAGACACTGTCCTTGACCCTGTTCCTGTCTACTGATGGAGAAAACCTTCCCATTGCTTCATCCTAACTTTAAAATGACCTCTCACACGAATCTCTCCTCTACTTGACCTTCTCCTTTTTTGTTTTGTTTACACGCAATCATTCCCCCCATTCATCAGTCTGCGCGGTGACAGTCTGCGCGGTGACAGTTTACCCATTCAGCAGTTATCACGTCACTCACCATAGAACTCACTGAATTAACCAGACCTTCTCTCCTTCATATTTACTCTCGCTCTTTTTCTCGCCCTCACTCCCTCTATTCCCACCTCAACTCCCATCTCTCTCCCTTCCGATTTTACATTCCTCTTACTCTTTCTTTCCTTTCTCTTTCTCTGTCCTTTTTTGCTCTAATGCTCCCCCTTCTCTCTCTATCATTAGCTAAGTCATTAAGTTCAACCAGCACCCAGAAGCCCTTTAAACCTCTGCAGCGTGAAATTAAGGTGCCATTTTAGAAGGGTATTAATCTGTGAGAGAAACAGTCTGGAGGAAGGGTAGGTAATCTGTGAGAGAAACAGTCTGGAGGGAAGGGTAGGTAATCTGTGAGAGAAACAGTCTGGAGGGAAGGGTAGGTAATCTGTGGAGAAACAGTCTGGAGGGAAGGGTAGGTAATCTGTGAGAGAAACAGTCTGGAGGGAAGGGTAGGTAATCTGTGAGAGAAACAGTCTGGAGGGAAGGGTAGGTAATCTGTGAGAGAAACAGTCTGGAGGAAGGGTAGGTAATCTGTGAGAGAAACAGTCTGGAGGGAAGGGTCTGGTCTGGAGGGAAGGAGACAGGTACCTTGAGACAAGACGGTGAGAAGGGTGAAAGAACATGGCAGAAAGAGAAACATCTTGATGGAGGGTGAAAGAACATGGCAGAAAGAGGGGTGGGAAGGTGGTTAGAGTTCCTGATGGAGGGTGAAAGAACATGGCTGTGAGAGAAATGGATGGCAGGGTCTGGTTCAGAAAGAGGGGAGAAGGGTGGTTAGAGATGGATGGAAAAGAACATGGCAGTTAAAGAGGGGTGTGGTTAGAGATGGATGGAGGGTGAAAGAACATGGCAGAAAGAGGGGAGAGGGATAGGTGGTTAGAGATGGATGGAGGGTGAAAGAACTGGCAGAAAGAGGGGAGGGGTTTTTCATTAAAGGTTAGAGATGGATGGAGGGTGAAAGAACATGGCAGAAAGAGGGTAGGGATAGTGGTTAGAGATGGATGGAGGGTGAAAGAACATGGCAGAAAGAGGGGAGAGGGAGAGGTGGTTAGAGATGGATGGAGGGTGAAAGAACATGGCATCATGGAACATGGCAGAAAGAGGGGAGAGGGGAGAGGTGGTTAAATGGATGGAGGGTGAAAGAGGGGAGAGGGAGAGGAAGTGGTTAGAGATGGATGGAGGGTGAGAGAAAGAGGGGAGAGGGAGAGGTGGTTAGAGATGGATGGAGGGTGACCAGAACATGTCTGGAACTGGGGAGAGGGAAGGTGGTTAGAGATGGATGGATCATGGCAGAAAGAGGGGTTCCAGAAACAGATGGATGGAGGGTGAAAGAGGCAGAAAGGGGGATGACAGGTAAGATGGATGGAGGGTGAAAGAACATGGCAGAAAGAGGCAGGTTAGAGGGATGACAAGGGTGAAAGCAGAACTGTTAAGATGTTTAGAATGGAATGGTGGTTCCTCTCTCTAAGATGACATGGCAGAAAGAGGGGAGAGGGTTAGAGATGGATGGAGGGTGAAAGACAAGGCAGAAAGAGTTAGGGAGAGGTGTTGAGATGACAAGGGAAAGTTAATATGGGATGACAAGGGGGTGAGGGAGAGGTGGTTAGAGATGGATGACAAGGGAAAGAACATGTTGCAGAAAGAGGGGAGAGGTGGTTAGAGATGGATGGAGGGTGAAAGAACATGGCAGAAGAGGGGTGAGGGCAGGTTAAGATGATGGATGACAAGGGTGAAAGAATATGGCATGAAAGGGGGTTAATATGTTGGATGACAAGGTGGTTAGAGATGGATGGAGGGCAGGTTAAATGTTGGAACAAGGGCAGGTTAATATGTTGGATGACAAGGGCAGGTTAGAGATGGATGGAGGGTGAAAGAACATGGGATGAAAAGGGGGTTAATATGTTGGATGACAAGGGCAGGTTAGAGATGGATGGAGGGGAAAGAACATGGCAGAAAGAGGGGTTAATATGTTGGATGACAAGGGCAGGTTAGATGATGGATGGAGGGTGAAAGAACATGGCATGAAAGGGGGTTAGTTGGATGACAAGGGGCAGAAAGTTAGAGTTGGATGGAAGGGAAAGAACATGGGAGAAAGAAGGGGATGACAAGGGCAGGTTAATCTGGATGGAGGGGAAAGAACATGTCTGAAAGGGCAGGTTAAGGGAGAGGTAATCTGGAGGGTGAAAGAACATGGCAGAAATATGGGATGACAAGGGCAGGTTAAAGAACATGGATGACAGGGCAGGTTAATATGTTGGAGGGTGAAAGAACATGGCAAAGAGGTTGAGGGATGACAAGGTGGTTAGAGATGGATGGAGGGGAAAGAACATGGCAGAAAGAGGGGAATAGGGATGACAAGGTCATGGCAGAAAGGAGAGACAGGGGCAGGTTAGATGATGGATGACAGGGCAAAGAACATGGGATGAAAGAGGGGGTTAATATGTTGGATGAGGGCAGGTTAGAGATGGATGGAACATGTTGCAGAAAGGGGGTTAGAGGGAGACAAGGTCTGGCAGAAAGGGGGTTAATAGGGATGACAAGGGCAGGTTAGGTTGGATGACATGTTGGATGAAAGAGGGGAGGGGAGAGGTGTTAGATGACATGGAGGTTAAAGATGACATGGCAGAAAGATGGGAGAGGGAGAGGTGGTTAGATGATGGATGGAGGGTGAAAGAACATGGCAGAAAGAGGGGGTTAATATGTTGGAGACAAGGTGGTTAGAGATGGATGGAGGGTGAAAGAACATGGCAGAAAGAGGGGTAGAAGCAAGAGATGGATGGAGAAAAGGGGAGAGGGAGAGGTTAAGATGATGGAGGGTGAAAGAACATGGCAGAAAGAGGGAGAGGGAGAGGTGGTTAGAGATGGGAGGGTGAAAGAACATGGCAGAAAGATTGGGGAGGGAGGTGGTTAGAGATGGATGGAGAAGAACATGGCAGAAAGAGGGGAAGGGAACCTGAGGTAACTTAGAGAATAAGATGGAGGGTGAAAGAACATGGCAGAAAGAGTTCCTGTCTACTGATGGAGAAAACCTTGGATTGCTTCATCCTAGAACATGGCAGAAAGAGGACCTCTCACACGAGAGGTGGTTAGAGATGGATGGAGGGTTTTGAAAGAACATGGCAGAAAGAGGGGAGAGGGAGAGGTGGTTAGAGATGGATGGAGGGTGAAAGAACTCACTGAAGAAAGAGGGGAGAGGGATATTTACTTAGAGATGGATGGACTCCCTGAATTCCCAGAACATCTCAGAAAGAACTCTTTCTTTCCTTAGAGATGGATGGAGGGTTTGAAATGAATCATTAGCAAGAAAGAGGGGAAGAGGAGGAAATTAAGGTGCCATTTTAGAAGAACATGGCAGAGAAACAGTCTGGAGGGAGGGTGGTTAGAGATGGATGGAGGGTGAAAGAACATGGAGAAAGGGATGGAGGTAAGGGAGAGGTGGGTGAGATGGATGGAGGGTAAAGAACATGGCAGAAAGAGGGGGTGAGGGAGGGGTGGTTAGAGATGGATGGAGGGTGAAAGAACATGGCAGAAACAGGGGGAGGGAAGGTGGTTAGAGATGGATGGAGGGTGAAAGAATCATGGCAGAAACAGTCTGGAGGGGAGAGGGTGGTTAGAGATGGATGGAGGGAAGGGTAGGTAATCTGTGAGAGAAACAGTCTGGAGGGATGGTTAGAGAAACAGTGGAGGGAAAGAACATGGGAAAGAGTCTGAGGGAGAGGTGGTTAGAGATGGATGGAGGGTGAAAGAAAGGAGAAACAGTCTGGAGGGAAGGGTAGGTAATCTGTGAGAGAAACAGTCTGGATGGAAGGTAAAGAATCTGTGAGGAAACAGGTGGTTAGAGAAACAGTCTGGATGGATGAAAGAACATGGCAGAAAGAGGGGGAGGGAAGGTGGTTAGAGATGGATGGATCTGAACATGGCAGAAAGAAACAGTCTGGATGGATGGAGGGTGAAAGAACATGGCTGAAAGAGGGGTGAGGGAGAGGTGGTTAGAGATGGATGGAGGGTGAAAGAACATGGCAGAAAGAGGGGTGAGGGAGAGGTGGTTAGAGATGGATGGAGGGTGAAAGAACATGGCAGAGGTGGTTAGAGATGGATGGAGGGTGAAAGAACATGGCAGAAAGAGGGGAGGGGAGAGGTGGTTAGAGATGGATGGAGGGTGAAAGAACATGGCAGAAAGAGGGGAGAGGGAGAGGTGGTTAGAGATGGATGGAGGGTGAAAGAACATGGCAGAAAGAGGGGTGAGGGAGAGGTGGTTAGAGATGGATGGAGGGTGAAAGAACATGGCAGAAAGAGGGGAGAGGTGGTTAGAGATGGATGGAGGGTGAAAGAACATGGCAGAAAGAGGGGTGAGGGAGAGGTGGTTAGAGATGGATGGAGGGTGAAAGAACATGGCAGAAAGAGGGGAGAGGTGGTTAGAGATGGATGGAGGGTGAAAGAACATGGCAGAAAGAGGGGAGAGGTGGTTAGAGATGGATGGAGGGTGAAAGAGCAGGGAAATGGACCGGAAAGAGCGACGGGTGGAGATGGAGGGAGAGAGCGAGCCATCGGTGGAGAAGAGAGCAGAACAAGCTGTTTATTTGTACGCAGTTGAGTGCTGGGACAGCTATAATGTCCTGATGGATCGGTGTGTCTAGACTACATTTACCAGAACCTCTTGGACATCCCTCTAACACACACAGGTCTCTGATGTTTACAATGTGTACGCCTTGTTGTCTTTGCTTCATCTAACTTCTTCCCTGTGTCTTCAGATCTGACAGCAGTAGTGACAGTTTGAGTGAGGAGGAGGAAGAGGTACCGATCCTCACAGATGAAGAGATGAACAAATTGGGGGCCAGGCTGGTGAAGGCAGAGATTATGGGTAACACGGTGAGGTCATCCACATGATCGCTGTGTTGCATCTCCTCATCCTACCTCGTCACACACAAAAAATACACAGATAATTACCCATTCTAAACGCGTTCCATATACCCCTGCCCATAGGCCCTTCCCCTAGCATTATCAATGGAAATCAAATTTATCAACCCATGGAGGTCTGGATTTGGAGTCACACTCAAAATTAAAGTGGAAAAATACACTACAGGCTGATCCAACTTTGATGTAATGTCCTTAAAACAAGTCAAAATGAGGCTCAGTAGTGTGTGTGGCCTCCACGTGCCTGTATGACCTCCCTACAACGCCTGGGCATGCTCCTGATTAGGTGGCGGATGGTCTCCTGAGGGATCTCCTCCCAGACCTGGACTAAAGCATCCGCCAACTCCTGGACAGTCTGTGGTGCAATGTGGCGTTGGTGGATGGAGCGAGACATGATGTCCCAGATGTGCTCAATTGGATTCAGGTCTGTGGAACGGGCGGACCAGTCCATAGCATCAATGCCTTCCTCTTGCAGGAACATCTGACACACTCCAGCCACATGAGGTCTAGCATTGTCTTGCATTAGGAGGAACCCAGGGCCAACCGCACCAGCATATGGTCTCACAAGGGGTCTGAGGATCTCATCTCGGTAGCTAATGGCAGTCAGGCTACCTCTGGCGAGCACATGGGGGGCTGTGCGGCCCCCCTAAAGAAATGCCACCCCACACCATGACTGACCCACCGCCAAACCGGTCATGCTGGAGGATGTTGCAGGCAGCAGAACGTTCTCCACGGCGTCTCCAGACTCTGTCACGTCTGTCAAGTGCTCAGTGTGAACCTGCTTTCATCTGTGAAGAGCTCAAGGCGCCAGTGGCGAATTTGCCAATCTTGGTGTTCTCTGGCAAATGCCAAACGTCCTGCACAGTGTTGGGCTGTAAGCACAACCCCCATCTGTGGACGTCGGGCCCTCATACCACCCTCATGGAGTCTATTTCTGACCGTTTGAGCAGACACATGCACATTTGTGGCCTGCTGGAGGTCATTTTGCAGGGCTCTGGCAGTGCTCCTCATGCTCCTTCTTGCACAAAGGCGGAGGTAGCGGTCCTGCTGCTGGGTTGTTGCCCTCCTACGGCCTCCTCCACGTCTCCTGATGTACTGGCCTGTCTCCTGGTAGCGCCTCCATGCTCTGGACACTACGCTGACAGATACAGCAAACCTTCTTGCCACAGCTCTCATTGATGTGCCATCCTGGATGAGCTGCACTACCTGAGCCACTTGTGTGGGTTGTAGACTCCTTCTCATGCTACCACTAGAGTGAAGCACCGCCAGCATTCAAAAGTGACCAAAACATCAGCCAGGAAGCATAGGAACGGAGCAGTGGTCTGTGGTTATCACCTGCAGAACCACTCCTTTATTGGGGGTGTCTTGCTAATTGCCTAATTTCCACCTGTTGTCTATTCTATTTGCACAACAGCATGTGAAATTTATTGTCAATCAGTGTTGCTTCCTAAGTGGACAGTTTGATTTCACAGAAGTGTGATTGACTTGGAGTTACATTGTGTTGTTTAAGTGTTCCCTTTATTTTTTTGAGCAGTGTAGAAGTCACTCTGTCCACTCAACCCCCATCCATCTCTGTCAATCGTTAAGGTTTTACTGGCCTCATTACTGTATACTACAGTTTGGCTGGCCTCGATACTATATACTACAGTTTGGCTGGCCTCGATACTATATACTACAGTTTGGCTGGCCTCGATACTATATACTACAGTTTGGCTGGCCTCGATACTATATACTACAGTTTGGCTGGCCTCGATACTATATACTACAGTTTGGCTGGCCTCGGTACTCTGTACGACAGTTTGGCTGGCCTCGGTACTCTGTACGACAGTTTGGCTGGCCTCGGTACTCTGTACGACAGTTTGGCTGGCCTCGGTACTCTGTACCACAGTTTGGCGTACCGAGGCCAGTCAAACTGTCGTATATAGTACTGAGGCCAGCTAATCTGTAGTATATAGTACTACAGTTTGCATGGGCATCTGTCACTAGATCCTCATCAGAGGACTGAGTGTGGATGTGGCCACTACTTATCTAGATCCCCATCAGAGGACTGAGTGTGGATGTGGCCACTACTTATCTAGATCCCCATCAGAGGACTGAGTGTGGATGTGGCCACTACTTATCTAGATCCCCATCAGAGGACTGAGTGTGGATGTGGCCACTACTTATCTAGATCCCCGTCAGAGGACCTAGTGTGGATGTGGCCACTACTTATCTAGATCCCCATCAGAGGACTGAGTGTGGATGTGGCCACTACTTATCTAGATCCCCATCAGAGGACTGAGTGTGGATGTGGCCACTACTTATCTAGATCCCCATCAGAGGACCGAGTGTGGATGTGGCCACTACTTATCTAGATCCCCATCAGAGGACCTAGTGTGGATGTGGCCACTACTTATCTAGATCCCCGTCAGAGGACCTAGTGTGGATGTGGCCACTACTTATCTAGATCCCCATCACAATGTCTGCTCTGACAGTGTCCAGTCACAGCCAGCTCCTCTTAGTTGACAAGGGCCTGGCCGAGATGGGCCAGGCACATACTACTACTACTACTACACACACACACTCATTGGCTTCCTCTGCTACTCTTCCACATTGTCCACGTCCCTGTCATGAGACAGAGGGTTAGATGGTGGTGAGAACATCTGTTATTCAGTAAGCTGTAATATTTAGACTCATGGGAAGGGCAGCCGCGGTGAAGGACACCAGACTACTATGTTATGTTCAATCAGTGATTCTACTATCAGCCTCTTGTAATGGTGGAATACAATCAGGAGAGGTTGTTAAATGTTGTTCTGTGTGACATGGATGGAGAAACAGCACTCTGTGTACGAGAAATCCACACATGCAACATCTGACATCATTAGTGTGGGTGGGGTGGGGTGCAGTCACGGAACATGTGAAGTTTTTAAATGTGTGTCACCTTTAGGCTCTGATGGAGAAACTGAAGACTCAGCTGGAATCAGCCCGTAATGCCAAGGAGAAACGTGCCGCACAGCAACCTGGGAAATCGGACAGGGTGAGTGGAGGTGTATAGGGAGGGACAGCATTACCCGTCAGGGAGCCAAGATGATAAGGTAGTAGCCGACTGTATGTATGTGCTACTCTTGTGGAGATGACCACTAGCACATTAGAACAGACTAAATCACTGTCAGCTGACTGACTGACAGTGCTCAGTAGGTACAAGCCTGCAGGCTGATTGACTGCTTTAGCCCTGTCTGCCTGCCTGCCTGCCTGCCTGCCTGCCTGCCTGCCTGCCTGTCTGCCTGCCTGCCTGCCTTTCTCTCTGAATACCTGCTGTCTGAATGCCTGTAAAGAAGTTTATATTCTCTCTGGTGCGCAGTAAGAGTTGTCTTTGACAATAACCTATTTTCTCACTCCTTCAGATTTATATACTCCAGTATTCTAGAGTATCTCCACTCCCAACACATCTACCTCCATCAGATTACATACACCTTAGTCAAATACATTTAAACTCAGTTTTTCACAATTCCTGACATTTAATCTGAGTAAAAATCTACTGTTTTTGATCAGTTAGGATCACCACTTTATTTTAAGAATGTAAAATGTCAGAATGATAGTGTTGAGAATGATTTATGTCAGCTTTTATTTCTTTCATCACATTCCCAGTGGGTCAGAAGTTTACATGCACTCAATTAGTATTTGGTAGCATTGCCTTTAAATAGTTTAACTTGGGTCAAATGTTTTGGGTAGTCTTCAACAAGCTTTCCACAATAAATTGGGTGAATTTTGGCCCATTTCTCCTGACAGAGCTGGTGTAACTGAGTCAGTTTTGTTGGCCTCCTTGCTCACACACGCTTTTTCAGTTCTGCCCACACATTTTCTATAGGATTGAGGTCAGGGCTTTGTGATGGCCACTCCAGTACCTTGACTTTGTTGTCCTTAAACTTCTTGACGCACCCATCCCGTTAGCGGGATCATTGTCATCAACATCCGCTGAATTGCAGAGCGCCAAATTAAATTACTAAAAAGATTAAATTTTCATGAAATCACAAGTGCAATATAGCAAAACACAGCTTAGCTTGTTGTTAATCCACCTGGCGTGTCAGATTTCAATAAAGCTTTTCGGCGAAAGCATACGAAGCGTTTATATAAGAACATCTCTCTCAGTAGACAAAATATTACAAACAGCTAGCAGCCAAGTAGATTGGTCAGAAAAGCAATAAATTAAATTGCTTAGCTTTGATGAACTTCAGATGTTTGCACTCACGAGACTCCCAGTTACACAATAAATTTTCCTTTTGTTCCATAAAGATTATTTTTTATATCCAAAATACCTCCATTTGTTTGGTGCGTTTATGTTCAGAAATCCACAGGCTCGAGCCGTCACGACATCGCAGACGAAAATTCCAAATAGTGTCCGTAATAGTCGTAGAAACATGTCAAACGGTTTTTTATAATCAATCCTCAGGTTGTTTTTGCAATATATAATCGATAATATGTCAACCAGAATGTAGCTTCTTCCATAGGAGAGAGAGAGAAAATGGCTGTTCCGTATGAAAAACTCTGCCGGCACCCAGCCATCCACTGACGCGATGGGTTCTTTCTCGCTCATTTTTCTCAATAAAAGTCTGAAACTATGTCTAAAGACTGTTCACACCTTGAGGAAGCCAAAGGAATAGGAATCTGGTTGATATCCCTTTAAATTGAGGCAAGGCATCCAATGGGACAGAGAGCTTTCAGGAAAAACAGCACTTCCAGGTTTTTGCCTGCAATATCAGTTCTGTTATTTTTTTATTTATTTTACCTTTACTTAACTAGGCAAGTCAGTTAAGAACAAATTCTTATTTTCAATGACGGCCTAGGAACAGTGGGTTAACTGCCTGTTCAGGGGCAGAATGACAGATTTGTCCCTTGTCAGCTCGGGGGTTTGAACTAGTCCAACGCTCTAACCACTAGGCTACCCTGCCGCCCCAGGCGTACCGTACTCAGACAATATTTTGACAGTTTTGGAATCTTTATAGTGTTATCTGTCCTAATCTGACAATTAAATGCAAATTCTAGTTTCTGCGCCTGAGAAATAGGCAGTTTCAAATGGGTACGTTTTTGAGCCAAAAACAAAAGACTGCCCCCTACACTCAACAAGTCATTTTGCTGCAACTTTGGAAGTGTGCTTGGAGTCATTGTCCATTCGGAGGACCCATTTGCGACCAAGCCTTAACTTCCTGACTGATGTCTTGAGATGTTGCTTCAATATATCCAAATAATTGTCCTTCCTCGTGAAGCCATCTATTTTGTGAAGTGCACCAGTCCCTCCTGCAGCAAAGCACCCCCACAACATGATGCTGCCACCCCCTTGCTTCATGGTTGGGATGGTGTTCTTCGGCTTGCAAGCCTCCCCCTTTTCCACCAAACATAACGATGGTCATTATGGCCAAACAGTTCTATTTTTGTTTCATCAGACCAGAGGACCATTTCTCCAAAAAGTACGATCTTTGTCCTCATGTGCAATTGCAATCCGTAGTCGGTCTTTTTTATGGCTGTTTTGGAGCAGTGGCTTCTTCCTTGCTGAGCGGCCTTTCAGGTTATGTCGATATAGGACTCGTTTTACTGTGGATATAGATACTTTTGTACCTGTTTCCTTCAGCATCTTCACAAGGTCCTTTGCTGTTGTTCTGGGATTGATTTGCACTTTTTGCACCAAAGTACGTTCATCTCTAGGAGACAGAACGTGTCTCCTTCCTGAGCGGTATGACGGCTGCGTGATCCCATGATGTTTATACCTGCGTACTATTGTTTGTACAGATTAACGTGGTACATTCAGGCGTTTGGAAATTGCTCCCAAGGATGAACCACATTTGTGGACAACTGCAATTTATTTTCTGAGGTCTTGACTGGTTTCTTTTGATTTTCCCATGATGTCAAGCAAAGAGGCGCTGAGTTTGAGGTAGGCCACACACCTATCAGAAGCTTCTAAAGCCATGACATTTTCTGGATTTTTCCAAAATGTTTAAAGGCACAGTCACTTCTGACCCACTGGAATTGTGATACAGTGAATTGTTAGTGAAATAATCTGTATGTAAACAATTGGTGGGAAAATGACTTGTGTCATGCACAGAGTAGATGTCCTAACCGACTTGTTAACAAACTATAGTTTGGGCAAGAAATTTGTGGAATGGTTGAAAATTGAGTTTTAATGACTCCAACTTGTGTATGTGAACTTCTGACTTCAACTGTATATACTCTAGTATTCTGGACTATCTCCACTTCCAACACATCTACCCCCATCAGATGTAATGACTCTAGTGGTCTTTTCTGCCCTGGTATGGGTTTATCCTAACAGAGAGGTCATATCTCCACTAATAATACAGTGGCTAAAATTTACCACTTATTGCATCATCCATCTTCCAACAGGCGTGAGGAATCTTACACACTCAAAGCTGAGGAACCTTCAAAACAACCGTCTTGGCAGCCTAACGCTGAGCTGCTCACGCCGTCTTGGCAGCCTAACGCTGCGCTGCTCACGCCGTCTTGGCAGCCTAACGCTGCGCTGCTCACGCCGTCTTGGCAGCCTAACGCTGAGCTGCTCACGCCGTCTTGGCAGCCTAACGCTGCGCTGCTCACGCCGTCTTGGCAGCCTAACGCTGCGCTGCTCACGCCGTCTTGGCAGCCTAACGCTGAGCTGCTCACGCCGTCTTGGCAGCCTAACGCTGCGCTGCTCACGCCGTCTTGGCAGCCTAACGCTGAGCTGCTCACGCCGTCTTGGCAGCCTAACGCTGCGCTGCTCACGCCGTCTTGGCAGCCTAACGCTGAGCTGCTCACGCCGTCTTGGCAGCCTAACGCTGAGCTGCTCACGCCGCAGCCTAACGCTGCGCTGCTCACGCCGTCTTGGCAGCCTAACGCTGCGCTGCTCACGCCGTCTTGGCAGCCTAACGCTGAGCTGCTCACGCCGTCTTGGCAGCCTAACGCTGCGCTGCTCACGCCGTCTTGGCAGCCTAACGCTGAGCTGCTCACGCCGTCTTGGCAGCCTAACGCTGAGCTGCTCACGCCGTCTTGGCAGCCTAACGCTGAGCTGCTCACGCCGTCTTGGCAGCTGCTCACGCCGTCTTGGCAGCCTAACGCTGCGCTGCTCACGCCGTCTTGGCAGCCTAACGCTGCGCTGCTCACGCCGTCTTGGCAGCCTAACGCTGAGCTGCTCACGCCGTCTTGGCAGCCTAACGCTGCGCTGCTCACGCCGTCTTGGCAGCCTAACGCTGAGCTGCTCACGCCGTCTTGGCAGCCTAACGCTGCGCTGCTCACGCCGTCTTGGCAGCCTAACGCTGAGCTGCTCACGCCGTCTTGGCAGCCTAACGCTGAGCTGCTCACGCCGTCTTGGCAGCCTAACGCTGAGCTGCTCACGCCGTCTTGGCAGCCTAACGCTGCGCTGCTCACGGCGTCTGAACTGAACACAGCGTCTTGACTGGCTAGTGCTCACTACATGGTCATAATGTCCCACAACCACTTATAAACACAACCACGTGTTTATTCAGCTGCTGGGTAAAGTATTACACACCTAATTTGTGGTTTGTTTACAACTCTGTGAATTTATTGTAGGAGTTGTTTTTAGTTTGTAATGACAGAGGGGTTATGTGTGGTTTTCAATGATCAGACCTTCAGTGAAACGCTTGACTTGCCTATGTGGTTTTTTTGGAAAGGTTATGGTCCATGTCTGTTGTTAGCGGTGTCAATCAAAGCTGTCTATCTCTCTTTAGCTTCTCTCGCTCGCCTTGAATGTCCTCTCCTATTCCCCCCTCTCTCTTTCCTCGCTCCCCTCTCTGTCATATCAGCTTTGAATGAAACCCTTTAGTGCAGGGATCACAAACTGGATTCAGCTGGGCCCACTTTTTTTTCTTGAATGTATGGTCAGAGGTCCGACAGTTAGGGATCCCTACTCTAGTGAGCTGTCTGATTTTGAACCCTCCCCTCCACATCTCCTCAGTTTATGTTTTTCTGTGATGCTTCTATTTTCGCAAGTGAGGAATACGTATATATGGATAAGTAGGCTAATGTATTACTTTTCCTCTCTTGGTGAGATCTGCTATAATCTCTCAAGGACTCCTCAGTGAGAGTGGGGCTGTTGGTGTTTTTTTCCACACTCTTCATTGTCCCCCACGATGAAATCAGGGAAGGGAATGTGGATCGGTCACCATCCGTACATAGTCACAAGCGATGGCTGACAGCACTGTCCTGATTTTGACACAACTTGGGTGAATGATGCATCTTGCCATAGAGATCTGACATTTACAAAATGACACCGATTGGCTAGACGGTGGCGCTAAAATGCAGACTTTGAAAGGTGCGTAACCTAATACACTTCCCTGACATACTTATACACTTCCCTTATATACTTATACACTTCCCTTATATACTTATACACTTCCCTTATATACTTATTCCCCTCACCCCGTCTGACCTAAAGTCATGAAATTCAGTCCATAAGTCCATCTCCTCACACATGGCTCAGGAGACCCATCGTCTGCCATGGTGGATTTCCCAAAAGGTTTTTGTAGAAAACACACCTGGCAACTAATGACCGATCTGCACAACATTTGATATGTGGCATCGATGGACAAATGTCTCTCAATGCAATATTTCCAGACTTGTACCTAAAAAAAACATGGCCACTATTGACCAATAAACATTCACGTGGGCGTGGTCTGGCACAAATGCATATACATTAATCAAAGATTTTCGTATTGGAACACAATTTGGTACACATGTTGCAAACACAGGCACATGTTTATCTCTTGATCTGTTTGACTCAGTGCTAAAATTTGGCACATGCGTCTTGCCATAGAGATAGGATATTTACAAAATGTCACTGATTATCCCAAGGGGGGCACAGCATCATTCATGGGGGACTGCATGTTTACTGTTGCTTTTTTTGTGATCATGGTTAGTGATACACCCAGTAGTCATACGAGACAATTCACTTACCGCGCTCTCTCTCTTTCAAGACTGATTGGAAAGGTCGTGTGGAGGGCTCTGTCCTTTTTCTCCTGCTTATTTATACTTTCACCATGGAGGGCTTAAACAACATGAAATCGGAGGGGGAACTATGCATCTGTCGCCATCTTTTAGTACGTTAGTCACATTCAATATCTCACACCACTGGCCTGATTTTGACAAAAACTTGGGTGAATGATGCATCTTGCCATAGAGAGAGTTTACAAAATGACACTGCTCAGCCCTCGGGGGCACTGTAGTAATCAACTGAAATTACAAACTTTGAACAAGCATGTCTCTGTCCTGTTTGACCTCGAATTGTTGTCAGTAAATAGCCCGCGTGGGCTGCGTCATTCGTGGGGGACAACATGCTTACTGTTTTCTTGTTTGTGTAAGTTAGGGTATTATCAGTGTGCCGTTATTCCGTACGGTCAGTGTTCCTCTAAGCTAACCCAGCTATGAATAACTGCCTTGTCCCCTGTCGTGTTCCCCTTACAAATAATACTGGATTCTTTATTTTACTGTAGAATATGAATGGACTGCTTCTATAATGTCTGCTATGTGATGAATTGTGTTTGCATATGTTTTTCTGTTATATTTTTAATATATTTTTTTAACCTCTATTTAACTAGGCAAGTCAGTTAAGAACACATTCTTATTTTCAATGACTGCCCTTGAACTGACGGAGGGGCAGAACGACAGATTTGTACCTTGTCAGTTCGGGGAGTTGAACTTGCAACATTTCGGATTACTAGTCCAACGCTCTAACCACTAGGCTACCCTGCTGCTATATTCATCTCCATAACCCTCTCCCTCTGTTTGTTCAGGTTCCAGGTCAAACAGAGGAGGACCAGGAAGTACTTCTCTTCAGAACAGACCAATCGGGTCGCGCCTGGCCGGTTAATGCCTCTTCGGAACCCCAGGAGCCCAGAGGAAGACATAGGAAAAAGAAGGTGGTGAGCAGTGTGTGTTATGATAGGTTGTGAGAGATGAGCTTACGGTGTCTGGACTTGCCTGGGAGTAAAGAGCTGTATCCCAAATAGATTTTGCCCCATCAACAATGCAAACACAGTCTCCCTCTCAGATGAACTGTGCTTATGTAAACAGTTCAGAAGTATATTCTCTATTGGTTACACAAGGTGGATGGGGAGTGATATTTTTTTTGATATTTTCAGTTTTCTAATGGTGTCTCTCTCCCCTGGTCAGATTGAGACCCACAGGGATGGGGAGCGTATGAGATATTTCCAGGATGATGACAGTGTGGGTCTTCATGAGATGGTCCGCAGGGAGAAGATGAGCTCTGCAGAGGACCAGAACTCCCTCTACGCACGCATGGCTGGCAAGGTACGCTGCATTCGCTACAAACAACATGTCCTGTCTGTAAAATGTAAATGTACTCATCCAATACACCAATATGGCAACCTAGAACACCATAGAGTTTTGGACCACTTAATTTTTTTGGTCTTAATCTGCGGTTTATTTGAGGTCATTTAGAGTCCATACTGCAGCACCACTAGCAGGGTAGAGTTTGTTTCCCTATCAAGACTGGCATTGCTTTGTCAGTGACCATTTCCAGGTTTTCTGGGTTAAGTAATCCTCGGTTACAGCAGAACACCGTAGTGGGTAGCTACCCAATCAGGGACGAGGAGGGAACTACTCGTTATCCTCGCATCTGTAAAAGAATTACACAGTTTTATACAATTCTTGTATATATTGTTTTTAAACCTTCCCCCCCTCTCTGGAATTTAAACAATAAAATGTAGAATTCCAGTTCGGCAGCAGTGAGCTCCCTTCTCCTACATTGTAGGACAGCCTCCGTGTCCGTCTGCAGGGTGAGGAAACAGTCTGCGCACGTTGTCAGGAGGATGTTAGGACTGGGTGCAGGGATCACTGAGGTCCAGCTGTTGTCAAGTTAAACGTCGTCCTCAAGCAGTGACCTCCTATGTGATAGAACTGGATGACATCAAGTCTTCTGAGTACTGACCAGCATCGAGACCTCTATCCAGGCCACAGGATGTTGGTGACGGCTTAATTGGGGAGGATGTATTCGTTGTAATGGCTAGAGCTGAAAAAGTGCAATGGTATCAAATACATCAAATGCATGGTTTCCGGGTGTTTAATTCCATTAGCTCCATTCCGGCATTATTATGAGCCTTCCTCCAGTCAGCAGCCTCCTATGATTCTGGCACTGTGTTGTTGGCCTCCTGTCTACCCACGTTGAACTGTCAGCAATAGACACCCACTTCCCCAGATACTCATTGAGGTTGCGCAGCTTCAGTGGTCTCAGGAGATCCTCACAGGTTAGAGGGACTGTCTGGGAGCCCCCCACTGAGAGACCGCCAGCATCACTATAACTCCTCAATATGTCCTCCCTGTGTTTCTGTACAGTAAGTCTCACAGTAAGTCAATGTGCAGGGGCACCGGTTAGTCGAGGTAATATATACATGTGGGTGGAGTTATTAAAGTGACTTATGCATATATAATAAAAGAGTAGCAGCAGTGTAAATAAGAGGGGGAGGGGGGACAGTGCAAGTAGTCTGGGTAGCCATTTGATTAGATATTCAGTAGTCTTATGGCTTGGAGGTAGAAGCTGTTCAGAAGCCTCTTGGACTTAGACATGGTACTCCGGTACCACTTGACGTGCATTATCAGAGAAAACAGTCAGACTTGGATGGCTGCAGTCTTTGACAATTTTTTGGGCCTTCCTCTGACACTGCCTGGTATAGAGGTCTTGGATTGCAGGAAGCTTGGCCTCCCTGATGTATTGGGCCGTACACACTACCCTCTGTAGTGCCTTGCAGTCGGAGGCCGAGCAGTTGCCATACCAGGCAGTGATGCAACCAGTCACGATGCTCTCAATGGTGCAGCTGTAGAACCTTTTGAGGATCTGAGGACCTATGCCAAAACTTTTCAGTCTCCCGAGGGGGAACAGGTTTTGTTGTGCTCACTTCACAGCTGTCTTGGTGTGCTTGGACCATGTTAGTTTGTTGGAGATATGGTCACCGAGGCACTTGAAGCTCTTATTAACCTGCTCCACTGCAGCCCCGTCGATGACAATGGGGGCGTGTTCGATCCTCCATTTCCTGTAGTCCACAATCATCTCCTTGATCATGTTGAGGGAGAGGTTGTTGTCATGGCACCACACTGACAGGTTTCTGACCTCCCTATAGGCTGTCTTGTCATTGTTGGTGATGAGGCCTACCACTGTTGTGTCATCGGCAAACTAAATGATGGTTTTGGAGTCGTGCCTGGCCGTACAGTCTTGAGTGAATATGGACTACAGGAGAGGACTGAGCACGCAACCCTGAGGGGCCCCCGTGTTAAGGATCAGCATGGCGGATGTATTGTTACCTACCCTCACCACCTGGGGGCGGCACATCAGGATGTCCAGGATCCAGTTGCAGAGGGTGGTGTTTAGTCCCAGGGACCTTAACTTAGTGATGAGCTTTGAGGGCACTATGGTGTTGAACGCTGAGCTGTAGTCAATGAATAGTATTCTCACATAGGTGTTCCTTTTGTCCAGGTGGGAAAGGGCGGTGTGGAGTGCAATTGTGAATGCATCATCAGTGGATCTGTTAAGGAGGTATGCATATTGGAGTGTGTCTATGGTTTCTGGGATAATGGTGTTGATGTGAGCCATGACCAGCCTTTCAAAGCACTTTATGGCTACAGACATAAGTGCTACGGGTCGGTAGTCATTTAAGCAGGCTACCTTAATGTTTTTGGGCACAGGGACTATGGTTGTCTACTTGAAACATGTTGGCATTACATACTCGGACAGGGAGAGGTTGAAACTGACAGTGAAGACACTTGCCAGTTGGTCAGCGCATGCTCGTAGTACATGTCCTGGTAATCCGTCTGGCCCAGCGGCGTTGTGAATGTTGACCTGTTTTCAAGGCCTTACTCACATCGGCTTCGGAGAGCGTGATCAGAAAGTCATCCTGGAACAGCTGGTGCTCTCATGCATGTTTGGATGTTACTTTCTTTGGAACGAGTATAGAAGTAAGTTAGATCATCTGGTAGGCTCGTGTCACTGGGCAAATCTCGGCTGTGCTTCCCTTTCGTGGTCTAATAGTTTGCCACATCCGACGAGCATCGGAGCCGGTGTAGTACGATTCGATCTGAGTCCTCTAGTGGAGCTTTGCCTGTTTGATAGTTCGTCCGAGGGCATGGCGGGATTTCTTAAAGCTCCTTGAAAGTGGCAGCTCTACCCTTCAGCTCAGTGCAGATGTTGCCTGTAATCCATGGCTTCTGGTTGGGCTATGTACATACGGTCACCGTGGGGGTGAAGTCATCAATGCACTGGGGCGGCAGGGTAGCCTAGTGGTTAGAGCGTTGGACTGGTAACCGAAAGTTCAAATCCCCGAGCTGACAAGGTACAAATCTGTCGTTCTGCCCCTGAACAGGCAGTTAACCCACTGTTCCGAAGCCATCATTGAAAATAAGAATTTGTTCTTAACTGACTTGCCTAGTAAAATAAAGGTAAAATAAAAAAAATAAAAAAAACTTATTGATGAAGCCAGTGACTGATGTGGTGTACTCAATGCCATCGGAAGAATCCCAGAACATATTCCAGTCTGTGATAGCAAAACAGTCCTGCAGCTTAGCTTCTGTTTCATCTGACTATTTCTTTATTGACAGAGTCACTGGTGCTACCTACTTTAGTTGTTGCTTCTAAGCAGGAAACACGAGGATGGAATTATGGTCAGTTTTGCCTAATGGAGGGTGAGGGAGAGTTTTGTATGCGTTTCTGTGTGTGGCACAAAGGTGCTCTGGAGTTTTTTTCTATCAGCATTTAACATGCTGATAGAAATTTGATAAGATGGATTTCAGTTTCCCTGCATTAATGTCCCCGGCCACTAGGAGCTCCGCCTCTGGATGATCGTTTCCCTGTTCTCTTATGGCGGTATACAGCTCATTGAGTGTGGTCGTAGTGCCAGCATCAAACTGTGGTGGTATGTAGATGAAAACACTCTAGGTAGATAGTGTGGTCTACAGCGAATCATGAGATACTCTACCTCAGGTGAGCAAAACCTTGAGACTTCCTTAGATATCGTGCACCGGCTGTTATGCGTTGTCTTACTGGAGGCTGCTGTTCTATCCTGCCGGTGCTGTATGTTAATCATGTTGTTTTGCCACGACTCGGTGAAACATAAGATATTTGTTTTTAATGTCCAATTGGTAGGATATATGTGCATTTAGCTCGTCAAATGTATTTTCCAGCCATTGTGTCCTGGCCAGTAGTACGGATGGTAAGGTCAGATTAGCCACTCGTCGGCGGATCCTCACAAGGCACCGTCTCTTTCTCCTGCTAATGACAGGGATGAGGGCCTGTTCGGGTGTCTGGAGTAAATCCCTCTCGTCCGACTCAATAAAGAGAAATTCTTCATGCCAGAATACAAAGATAGCTATACTTTTTATACACTCTGAGATTTGCTCTCAATCGCACATCAGGTCCAGGAACATAGGCTCTTTGCACTTTCTGTGGTTCCCTCACTGTTGCTGAATCTAAACAAGGCAGTCCCATTCAGAGCAGGGTACCATTTGGATTTACTAAAGTCCCCTCCTTTATCGTGTTAAAGTGAACATGTGTCTGTTAGTTTTGGACTATCAGGACAGTTAAGGCCATTGTAAAACCGTATCCCAGTAGTTGTATCTTACTCATACCAGATTTCGCATTCCAATTAACAGATGGAGCGGGTGGAAGGGATGGAGAGAGGCGAGATGTGGATGGAGAGGGGGAGCCGGGGATGGGGAGAGGCGATATGTGGATGGAGAGGGGGAGGTGAGATGTGGATGGGAGAGAGGGATGGGAGAGGGGGAGAGGGGGATGGGGAGAGGCGAGATGTGGATGGAGAGGGGGAGGTGAGATGTGGATGGGGGAGAGGGGGAGAGGGGGAGAGGGGGATGGGTAGAGGAAGAGAGAGAGGGGGATATGGATGGGGATGGAGATTGGGGGATGAGGTTGAGATGGGGATGGAGAGAGGGCTGAGGGGGGAGATGGAGGATGGGGAGATGGAGGATGGGGAGATGGAGGATGGGGAGATGGAGGATGATGGGGTGAAAAGGGGGAAGATGGATAGATGGAGAGAGGCGAGATGCGGATGGATGGAGGGAGGGGTGGGTGGGGGGAGAGGGGGATGGGTAGAGGGAGGGAGAGAGAGGGGCATGGAGAGAGGGATATGGATGGGGATGGAGAGGGATGAGGTTGAGATAATAATAATAATAATATATCCCATTTAGCAGACGCTTTTGTCCAAAGCGACTTACAAGTCGGCTGGGGCCACTACTTTTACATATGGGTGGCCCCAGTGGGAATCGAACCCACGACGCTTGGCGTTGCAAGCGCCATGCTCTACCGACTGAGCCACACAGGACTCAGATGGGGATGGAGAGAGGGCTGAGGGGGCATATGGAGAGGGGGGAGGGAGAGAGAGCATTATTAATAAACTCTTGGAGACATCGGAGTTGCCATGGCGATTCAAAATGAAAGCGACAAAGTTGCACCTTTTTAGCTCACTCTCTGTGGGCTGTATCATTAACGCCACACACACTCTCCTTTAGCAGGGACTAGACTCTATAAATACAACTACAGTTACCATGACATAGTGACTATACATATACTACATCTAATAATTGTTATATTTATAATGTGCATGGAGAGAGTCATTGTCTCAACACCACTACCCTGGTCCTCATGGCTTTAACACTGGCCCTGTTTACTCCTCATCCACCACCCTGGTCCTCATGGCTTTAACACTGGCCCTGTTTTACTCCTCATCCACCACCCTGGTCCTCATGGCTTTAACACTGGCCCTGTTTACTCCTCATCCACCACCCTGGTCCTCATGGCTTTAACACTGGCCCTGTTTTACTCCTCAACCACCACCCTGGTCCTCATGGCTTTAACACTGGCCCTGTTTTACTCCTCATCCACCACCCTGGTCCTCATGGCTTTAACACTGGCCCTGTTTACTCCTCATCCACCACCCTGGTCCTCATGGCTTTAACACTGGCCCTGTTTTACTCCTCACCCACCACCCTGGTCCTCATGGCTTTAACACTGGCCCTGTTTTACTCCTCAACCACCCCAAAAATCTCAATTTTGATTTCTTCAGTCAAGATGGTCTGATAACCAGTTAATAGCTCTATGGTCTTAAAATGTTGTACATCTGTCACCTGTATCAGTGTTTGTCTGGGTTTAGTTTTCCCTTACCACATGCAAATGTATATTTTCAGCAGCTGGATGCATCTACACTATGCCTAAATCCTAGACCTGGTATTTCTGTTGATGTTTCAATGGGGCCAGGGTAGGATAGCTAGTCGTTAATGGGGCCAGGGTAGATAAGCTAGTCGTTAATGGGGCCAGGGTAGATAAGCTAGTCGTTAATGGGGCCAGGGTAGGGTAGCTAGTCGTTAATGGGGCCAGGGTAGATAAGCTAGTCGTTAATGGGGCCAGGGTAGATAAGCTAGTCGTTAATGGGGCCTGGGTAGGGTAGCTAGTCGTTAATGGGGCCAGGGTAGGATAGCTTGTCGTTAATGGGGCCAGGGTAGGATAGCTTGTCGTTAATGGGGCCAGGGTAGGATAGCTTGTCGTTAATGGGGCCAGGGTAGGATAGCTAGTCGTTAATGGGGCCAGGGGTAGGATAGCTTGTTAATGGGGCCAGGGTAGGATAGCTAGTCGTTAATGGGGCCAGGGTAGGATAGCTTGTCGTTAATGGGGCCAGGGTAGGATAGCTTGTCGTTAATGGGGCCAGGCTGGGATAGCTAGTCGTTAATGGGGCCAGGGTAGGATAGCTTGTCGTTAATGGGGCCAGGGTAGGATAGCTAGTCTTTTATACGCTACTGTATTTTCTTCCCTATACCTTCAATATTGTAACCGTTCGGATACCAGAAGCATTTGCTGTTTGCACTTCCGTGGTTCCCTGTTCCACCATTGTTGCTCAGTCTTAACAGGGCAAAGTCCCATTCAGGGAGTAGGGTACATGTGTGCGGGTGGCCCAGGTAGGACTTGTCTAAAATTCCAGCATTGAGGTGTGGCAATGAACCACAGGTCTGTGTGTGTGTAATTGATTCATTATCCATCGAAGGCTGGCAATATAAGCCCCACACTGGCCCAGGACACATAGTCAAACATGCACTTATCACATCTCTGCCTTAGTATCCGTAAGCGGCTTTAGCTAGAGCGAGTGTCTCCCCTTTGCTCTGTCTGAGAGAGGAAATTAGTGCTGGAATTGGAGTAGAGCAATTGTATCTAATATTAGATCAGCCTTTTGTTCCTGTTCTAGAGTCTTCTCCCCTGAAGGGAGGCACTGGTAGAGGTGTGGTATGGGTGATGCAGTTCTGACTACCCAATGAGGTGTTGGGTTTTCATGGGTGATAAGGTGATGGACTGCACACACCATGCTCACACACATACAATAGACTAGATGGACATGTTGTACACACACCTAGGCCTGCTTTCACACAGACCCAGACCTGTCAATCAGTGTGGGGAGACACAACATCCCAACGGCTCACCCTGTGTCCATGGAGACGCCTCTCTGTCACTGCCATAAAAAGAAAATCCTAGAAGCAACACTTAGTTGTGACAACTGAACCAACACAAACC